>NC_039280.1:21803863-21971363 GCF_003368295.1 Carassius auratus | reverse complement strand
TCACTGGTCAGAAAGAGGATGAGTCAGATGAAGACGCACATGACCCCCCGTACTGTTTAAGAGACATCCATGCATTCTTCACGGAGGCCTGAGCATCCCCAGTCCCACTTCACACCCATCGCGGGCTGTAAGACAGCCTCAGCCCCAAACAGATGGCCAGCAGTCTCTGAGGACACGAGGCTTCACGGACAGCTCTGGCTCTTCTGGAGGGAGGGAGGGCTGATGCAGAGGCATATGGCTGCAGTCCCGTCCCCTGCTGACTGCACACACACACACACACACACACACACACACGCACACGCCACTGCTGTAGTGGCTGGCAGATTGCAGCGTAGGACCCCCCTGTACCTCCCCATCTGCACCTAAAGACCCCCATGCCCCGACAATGAGGTGGCCATGTCCCTGCCTGCACACGAGCAGAGGGGCCAAGAGCACAGAGGAGGGGGAAACACATTAACCAGCTATAATCTCAAACGCCTTATCCATAATGCATTGTCTGGGCCAATTTACATGGTGTGGAAACCTTCGGGGAGAAAGGGCCATCCATCACATTACTTTATTAGCTTTCCAGCCCGTCTCGCACAGTCCAGCCTTTCACTTCTCTGTTTTTTTAGGTGCCGTTTTGTCATGCTTGTTGTACCGAGCACAACTGGGCTCATAAAGAACTCTAAACAGCTTAATTGTGAGGTTGTAAAAAGATAAATAAATTGCATGAAGCGAGTGCAACACAAAATATATGTGAACGTAAATGCATCTTCTACTGTAGCTGTGCAAGCTCCATTCGGTTTGCAGTTCAAAATGTGTCAAAATGAAGTACAATAAGTTTTATTTTATGCTTGTTCGGCTCACTTTATTTTAAGGTCCTATTCTCACTATTAACTACACATTTTGCCTCCATTAAGTCCTAATTACTGCTTATTAATAGTTAGTAAGCTAATTGTTAAGTTTAGGATTGAGGGCTCTAAAATATTGACAAAATATGTGCTTTATAAGTATTAATAAACACTAGTATTATGCATGCTAATAAGCATAGACAACAGTGAGAATTGGTTCCTAAACTAAAGTGTTACAGTTTTTCTACTGCTAATGTCCTGGGATCGCGAAATTAAGGTTTTAAATCCAGATTTGTGATTATGGTCAACTTGAGCTTTGATTATGAGCGCGCCATATAAATGTACTAATCTGACTCCCTAAACAGTTTCCTTGTGTTAAACATCACATTAAGAACATCTATCATCCATTCATTTCTGTGCATATGCAAACAATAGTAATTGAGTGCTGTGAAACACCAGCTTTTGTGAAAGTTCAGTCTGTTTTCCAGGCTCTGTGTTCGTCGCCGGGCCCCATGAAGAATTCTAAGCAGATGAATTGTAAGGTTCGTTAAAACTAAACAAATTGCACGTATGGGACAGAAAAGGGGAGGTGTACAGTAAACCGAATGCTGAGGTTCAAGCCAAATCTTTCTCAACAAGTGCAGCCCAAATGAATTCCCCCATGAATCAATCAAATCAGCACCAATTATGAGTTGGGGTGTCTGGTGGGGTCAATGGAAGGCTTGTCACCGTGAACCCGCGATCATGCTTCGACTACTAAACAGTGCTGTTGTGAGGCTCTGTGACAGATGAGAGCGTCTAATTACCTTCAAGTTCTGTCGCTTCAGTTATTCTGAAAGAGCTACGCAACACTCCCAGAACAAACACTACACGGCAGGACTATTCTGACTGACAATAGATACATGCATTATATTATATATCTGTTATTTAAATGTGTGTGTGTGTGTGTATGAGTGTGTGTGTGTGTGTGTGTGTGTGTGTGCGTGCGTGCGTGTGTGTGTGTGTGTGTGTGAAATTGTATATACTTTATTTCAAAGTGCTTGACTGAGTGGATAATTCAGTGAATGATTTGTCATTGGCAGAGTTTAACACTATGTTCCAAATATGACATTTAATTGTAAATGTAGCCAATTAAATGCATTATATTAATTAAACCTAAAACTTATTTACATTCGTTCATTTTTTTTTTTTTTAATTTGCTATTAAAATATTTTAAGATTTTATTATATTTCAAAATGTATAATAATTATGTTATTATGTATAATTACTGCAAATTATTATTATAATTTTTATTATAATTATTATCTTAAGAACAAATTTATGCAACATAGTCTTAACCATGTAGACTGTAGTGAAAGGTTGGAAACTGCATTTTTATGATTTTATTCCCCCACTTTTCACCCAGAATGCACATTCTGTCATCATTTCCGCACTCTTATGTTGTTCCTAACCTGTGAGAGGTTTCTTCTTTGGAACAAAACCAGACGTTGTGCAGAGTTCAGTTTCATTTCTCACTACAATGAAAGTAAAGGGGTGAGGTGTGCTTTACATCCTGAAAGTTTTTAAGAAACATTTATTAAAGAGTTTCCCAATGTAAATATTACAAAATATAACTTTTTTTTTATAATTATTTAAATTTTTTGTAAACTATACACTTTCTATAAATGAAAACATACAAAAAAACAATCTTTGTGAAATTGTAATTACGGTAACTTAAAATTTTTATAAATCGTTATTTTTTATATATTATCTAAATTAAGATACTATCTGATGATACTATAAAAATCTTAATGCAAGTACAATAAATGTATCTTTGTATGTATTATTGCATTTGCTTTTTTATTAATACAAGACTATAAATCAATGAATTATAATTCGCTAAATTCAATTCAATTCAATTCAATTGAACTTGAATTGAATTTAATTTAATAAATTCACTAAAAAAGTCTGACAACATTTAATCCACAATGAAATAAAAATGTTTTTACTCTGTCCTCATAGAAACTTTACTGACAACAGTTTAAATATGTCTGCATCTTTCACTGTTGATCGGACCATTATGTTTGTCATCTCTCTCTTTTTTTCTTGAATTATATTTCTCGACCTCAAAGGACTTCCGATTATGACAACAGTTTCTTTGAAAAAGTACCACCATTATATTCTGTATGAGACCATCATAATAATCATCATGATTTTTCACAGTGACGGCAAGCAAAAAACAAAGCTGACGTCTGGAGCCGGAGACAGCAGCCCACCATGGGCCTAAACCAACAAAAGTGCCAGTTTGTTTAATTATTGTGCGTGTTTCTCCACCGGCACGCCAAGCATCTCTAAACACCTCACTAACTCATTACCGCCCGCAACCCAGACTTTACCCACAATCCATCTCAGCGGTGAAGACAGCACACATCGTGCCGGCAGCCACTGAGAAAGAGGTTTATAATTGTAATCATATATGTAGAGACGCTGCATTTGTGCCATACTGTACGATTAGTAAGACAAATAAGTAATAATTTGCTAATGACAACATTATGTTGAGTCAGTTTAGGGGCAATTAAAGGGAGTTATATTTACATATGCCTAATGAATCACTGTGCAGTGGCAGCTTCAGGAAGCCTCATGAATATTCATCCATGCATGCGCCAGCCCCGCTGCAGTTTATAAACTGAATTATGGTTGATTTGCCCTTTTAAAAAATGAACATGGGCGCATCTCCCACAAGGAGCACGTGAACAATAAAGGCTGATTATAAAAATGTTTTAGTAGTGAACTGCCGGTGAGGAGACCAAAGGCTGATTTTTATAGACTTCCCAGGCTTTTGTGTAAGAAAAAACAGAAGAATAAATAAAAGCCATGCGTTGGAAGCACTGGAGCAATCTGTGGCTCCCCAGCCCCATTCAACTGGTTGGCACCCATTAGTGAGGTCATCTTTATCAGCGAGGGTTCACCAGCAATCAGCTCCAAACACAGCCTTAATCTGTCATTTTTCATCAAACGCCTAGTCTTTCAGCAGGTGCGCTGTTGTTTGAGATCCACACGCTGCATGAGGAGGGAGGCACCACATTCAGTTCACTGATTTTTAGCCGCAAGTTTTGCATTTGTTAATTGGTGGCTATTAATTGCAAGATGTGCGTTTTGAGCTGGGAAATGCAATTCCCTGGGTAGATTATTAATTGTAAATGCCAACATCTGCCGTCATGAGAGTGATTTGATCCTGCCAACTCTGAACTTTTGACCCTGATCCATATCACAAGTTTCTGTGTTCTTTATGATCAATAGGTATTTTGAAAACGTTTCATGGAATTTAGTGTTTTAGCAATCATACTTTATTTCAAACAAAAGATTATGTGGTGTCTACTAGACGAGAATATTTAATATTTTAAACAATGCTAGTCTTTACCTCTCATGGACAGTCACTGTGATCTTTTAAAGGATTTGGTGCTTTTCAGGGTTTTGACGCAGATAAATTCCCTAAAGTCAGACTTCCCAAGGTGATGGAAACCTGGAAATGGGAAAAGGAAATTTTTACATTGTGGTTCTGGGAAAATCATGGAAATACAATCTCAAATTCAAAATGTCAAGAAAACATTTTATCTAATTTAGATTTTCTTATTATTCAAAGATTTAAATTGTACATTTGTTTAGTACCAATCATACACCTTGAACTTATCAATTAAGCAATCTATTTTTCCAAATTTCTGGAAAACTGGGATAGTTACCCCTGTCTTCAAAGCAGGTGATCCACTAAACGTAGCAAATTCTAGGCCAATCTCAATTTTTTTCAGCGGTATCTAAAATAACAGAAAAAGTAGTAACTGAGCAAACTGTAATTTTTTTAGACAAACAAAATAACTTATTGTGCCCAATGCAATTTGGGTTTTGTAAACAGCACTCCACAAAAACTACTGTATGTTATTTAATTTAGGAAGTGTGATTAAAATTACATAAGGGGGTTGTGGGTGCGGCGTTTCTCACATTTGACACGTTAAACCATGATATTTTATTGTCTAAATTAACACATTTTTATTTTCTGTGCAAACAATTAAATGGATTGAGTCTTATCTTACATCAAGGAAACAATGCACCTGGATTAAAACATGTATATCTTCAACAAGACACTGTGCAACAGGGGTACCTCAGGGGTCCATACTAGGACCTCTACCTTTTAGTTTGTACCTGAATGATCTTCCAGATATTTGTTCTGATGCATTTATTCAAATGTAAGCAGACAATACTGTGATTTATATACATGCTAAAACAAATGAAAAGGTATCACAAAAACTATCTGCTGTCATGACCAAAATCTCAGACTGGTTAAATCAGTGTTGTTTATCGTTAAACGTCCAGAAAACTGCTTGTATGTATTTTAAGATTAGAAAGATGGATGAGACTATACCAGATATATTAGTAAATCATGAAAGATTATAAACTGTATCGGACTTTAAATACCTTGTAGTTATTTTAGACACTCACTTAACATTTGCAAAGCATGTTAAAAAAATTGTTTGTACAGTTACACCCCAACATAGAAATGTGTACTTTTAGCAGAAGCTGCAAGAATCTTTCTACACTCTTTAATCTTTTCTCATTTCTCTTACTGCATTACTTCATGGTCCCAAGCAGGAAAATCTACTCTTAGACCTTTACATAGTTTATACAAATGTGCTATAAAAGTGTTTGATAAGAAACCTGACACACATCATCATTGTCTAATAATTAGAGAACAGAATCTCTTTACTTTTAGAAACTTTGTAATATTTCACAACTGTAGTTTAATGTATAAAATTGTGAATGATCTTGCACCTTCACTTTTAAAGATGTTTGTTTCATTGCGCAATGACTGCATAAGACAGACAAGAGCCTCGTTAAGAGGTAAAACAGATTTTTGACAATCAGCTTTTTCTGTAAATGCTGTTAATAATTGGAATAGTTTACCAACTGATATTAGACAGTGTACTACCTTTGTGCAGTTTAAATTACATTTAAAAAGATTTTTAAAGGCAAGTCAGGTTTGTGATCATTGATTATACAAGGTAATGATTTTTGAATATTTTTTAATCCAGCTTCATGGTACAGGCCCCTGGGCAGCTTTTCTGAAAAGCATCATAAGTTCACCATAGACGCATTAAAAACCAGTGGAACTGTGATCAACTTAGGCTTACAATGCTTTTTGGAAATAACAGCCCAGGTTATTATGATCAGGTATCATAAACAACACTTACAATGAGCTCACATCTGACAAACCATCATCTTCTCAGCTTTGAGTTTCCAGCTGAGAGCAGTCAGAAAGAGAAATCAGCACATCACATAGAGCATTACTGACACCTGCTGGCTTGAAGCACTGAGCTCGTCCATTAGCCCACTATATATATATATATATATATATATATATATATATATATATATATATATATATATATATATATATATATATATATATATATATATATATATATATATATAAAATAACACTTCTGAAGAAAAAGGATGAAGCTTATGCTGATGTGTTGAGAAGATGTGCAGCCAGGTCTGTCCAAGATAGCCTACAGTATTTGTCCCAAGTGTGTGAAGAAGTCTTCATTACCTGATGGGATAGATACACTTACAATGATTTTCATGTTTTAAGAGCTTTATTTTTATTTCCAATACTTTGCATTTTAAAATAAACTTCAAAATGTCATTTAAATATCTGTAGTCCATCATTTTAGATTACAAAATGTAGTAATTGTGGTGCTTCTGATAAACTTATAAAAAAGCAGCTGCTTAAAATAAAATGTGCAAAACGTTATGCTTTACTACCAAACTAAGTAGTGTTATAATATTTAACTTACACTGGAAAGGTTATCGCAAAATCTTGTGAGATCTTGACAAAAAGTCACATGATTTATTTCCTCAACATGATGCATGCTGGAAAACGCTTAGACTTGAATAGCACTCAGCCACTGGGTTTTGGCATTTGTAAGACCTGGGCCATTCTTGCACACTTCCTTCCTTTTGCATATTGCACACAGTCTCAAGTGGTCAAGACTGTAAGTGTGGGAAACTGGACCCAGACATACTTCTGAAGTATCCTCTGTCCTCTGACCTGTGACATACTAACACTCCCAGAAAAGGTAGGCACTGAACTGACACATAATTTGCCCACAGTGAATAACACCCTTGATATATCTTTAAAAGAGCCACACAATGAAGTCAAATTCTATTGCATTGCAGTATCTCTGTGGACCCCAAAGCTTTTTAACATGTTGAAATAAAGTTTACTAAGCAGCATTTTTGAAATTTTACAAAATCTCATTATACATAATACACGTTCTCTCTTTTCTTTTGGCTGCTCCTGTTATGATTCACCACTGGATGGTCCATATGCTGAACATCACTATCTCTGTTTATTTATACTATTATGAGCAGCTAATAAATTGTGTTATCACATGCATGGTATGTTTTGGACAACATTGGAAAAACTCTATCTACATTTTTGCATAACTACAAATCAGACTGCATGAAATGCACTGCAGTTTCCATGTGAAATGAACACTAGAGGCAGTGGAACACCAACAACTTCACACAAATAATCTATTACATATGTTCAGTAGCTCACCTTGTGCAACAATGCACTTGTGATGCAGAACGCTCAGATACGAGTAGAGACAAGCTTAAACAGCAAAGTGTTCTTATCTCACATTTGCTTTTGCTGTTTTGAACGGGCATTACAAATGACGGGGATCAGATTCTGCAGGGTGGTGGAAAGCTTAACAACAACATCACACAATTCTTTGCCATTTTTTATTATATATAAATATATTTTAAAATCCCTTATTTATTGCAAATACAAAACATCTTAACAGAATTGAATCCCTAGTAAAACAGCAGCACATGTGCAAAGCCCACATTAACAACCTCAGAGAATTAATCTGTTCTTGTTTAGTTTTATGATAGTGTTTGATATTTTTTTTTTATGTTTGCAATGTACGCGATAAGTATAATTGTATAAATTAAGTATATCCATTATTAATTATGCACAACAGCTATTTGTGTTATGGTGACTACAATGAAGCTTTTAAATTCCTGAAAATTCCTCTCAGTACAGAAAAGTGACAAATATCCTGGACATTTCCGAAAGCCCGTTGCGAGACATAAAAATGTTTGGGAAGGACATCATTCCGCTGGGGTCCACTTTGGTCTGGACTGTGTATGACTTCGGCTCTGTTTTCCCGGTCAGCACAGAGGTGTGAATGACAGCGATCCGCGCCTCCTCGTGGTACAGGGCGTCCCTGTCCTTGCCGATGATAATGTCATAGCTCTGTCCAGGCTTCCAGAAGGGATAGGTGACCGTCAGGGTCTCCAAGCGCTGCACTGTGAAGTACTCAAACGGGACGGGCTGCTCGGCGGCGGGCTTGCACTGGATCAGCGACAGGTGCCGCACCTCAGAGTTGTTCAGCAGGAGGGCCACGTTAAGAGGCGAGCTGTACCACACCGTCAGACGCTTTTTGTGAACCGGGCTGGGACTCTCGCCCCTGTGCAGGACAGATGATTGATCCTTGCAGTTGCTGAAATCGCTGGAGTTCATGTTCTCACAGAAGGCCAGATCCTGGTCATATGTGCACATGTACAAGCTGCGCTCGGTCACGTAGGCCACCTTGAATTCAGAGCGCAGGAAGGCAGGCGCAGCGAGCCACAGTATGCAGCACAGCACTGCAGAGCTCATCGGACTGAACAGGATCATCTGGATTCCTTTGAGACCTGCGTCTGCAAGAAAGAAGAATAAATTATTGTTCAGCTTCGACCGTGGCTCCATTCCAATACCTGGTCATCTTTCTTGTTTCTGCATAAAGCATCCTAACTGAAGTGACAGGTCTAAGTGATGATGTGCATCGCTCTTCTTGCAGCCCGCACTGCTTACAGCCCAACACACATGAGAGATCTGACTCAATATTTATATCAGGTCTTTGAAAAGCTGAAGTAATTTTGAAAGGGTAGTATATAGCATGCTTCAGGGATGACATTGTTGAAGACCAAAACCCAGAAACGAGGTTGCAATTGAGCATTTTCAGTTCCATCGTCCCGTCAGTGGGCGTTTTTGAATGGATTTTGGTTAAATAAGGTCTGTGGTTAATTAACACTTAAAAAAAAATCTTACTTTTTTACTATAGTTTTCACTATAAATACCAAAGCAGACATTACAAACCATCAACTATTAACCATTAAAACCATTTAAATGGTTTCCTTAAGATTTAGTGGTCTGAACAAGCCACCAATAGATGACAAATTAGCAGTCCAGACCAGACCATCCGAGACCTTTACAGTTAACAAGTCCGATGTTAAAAGTTTGTAAAAATATCAAACAAAACGTCATAGGAATCAGAAACTTTTTTGGTCACAGAGTTTAATAATCCAAAAGCTCATGGAAAAATCAAACTGGATTTTTGTCAAAGGAGTTATAGCGACACTAATTGTTAACAAAAATACGTCATCAGTACAGTGTCCTATTTGGTGCCTGACAAAACCACTGCAAAATCGAATAATGAAATCTAAAATAAAATAGTTCATTCTGGGTTGGGTAAAATAGTTCATTCGGATTAGACTTATTGATTTACTGAATTATTTTCTTAAACAGTATTAAATTAATTCTATTTACGACCAATAGTTCTTTGTCCCTCCGTAATATTGGGTGATTATCCCTTGCTGTTATTCATTTCTATAAAGAATATTTGTCTTTAAAAAGGATTTGTTTTAATATGCCTTGCAGAAGGATTCTTAGGAACCAGCATATTTGTTCTGTCTCATGGAACAGCCCAGAGAGTGCCTTTAAATCCTGTCTATGCTGCCACTGGCCAGATTTCAGAACAGATCCAGTTTTCTTGCGCGTGAAAGAGCTGCGACCCACCAGTATGATTCAGTGATGCGGGAACAGGAGCGCCACTGTGATGGTTAGTCAGCCAATGTGAGATGTAGAGAGGACAATAAACCAGGCTCGGTCCTCTGCCAGTCTGTGCTGCGATCCACTTCGAGAAGTGCCATGGTTTTAAGGGATAGTTTGAGCCGTGGTCTCAGCTGGCTGAAAGAACAACATTGTCCAGAGAAACATGGTGAACATTTCAAAGCTTATGCACCATGGGAAAAGTGAAGATTTTGAAAATAAAGAAAAAAATATACTGCACAATAGGCAACCATTGAAATTTGACATTGACTGTATTTCCATGTGAACCTAGGGAATGCAGCAGAAATGCTTTGCAATAGATAATAACATAACAATGACAATTGAAGGCTTTCAAGAGTTTCGCAACTAAAGGACGGCACTGCACATTTTTTACTTTACACAGACAACTGCATCCTCAGCATATTTAAAACACTGTTTTCCAGTCAAGTATTTGCACTTATCTACATAATCAATAATGAAGCCTTACCTTTTTATAGACTTTCTTAAGCAACTTCAAACCCAAAGGTTTGGATTTTATGAGCTAGACACTCACAAAAATTCCTAAGCAGCAGTTCAGCTGCAGGACCGTTGCTTGAATTGGCAGTCTACCTCCTCCACAGTCTTAAACTATGTTTGGGTTACTTATTATACAACAGAACTGGCCGGAGGTGACGTGCCGTTTGCAACCAATGTTTCTCCTGCTGGTCCAGAACGCATGCAGCTGTCCTCCATTTTCTGCCCTGAATAACAGCAGGGTGTGTCCACACTTCAGCATGTCAGAGCTCGCTCCAGATTTACTCTCCATCTCAACTCTCGCACAGAGCAAACAGTGCTTTAAGAGCTCTTTCTGAACTGTTGGTTCTCAACTAACATTATTTTCGATCGTTAAATCCTCTTCTTAGCTTTGAATAAAGTGTCTAAAGTACATAATGGACCAATTCATAAAGCTTCTCCTTCATGAAGAATTCCTGGCAGCTTTGTCTGTGCTGATTCACAGTTTCCCGTAACTAATCTAAAAAAAAATCTGTGGGCTGTCTGAGCTGTCAAAAGATATTACCCTGAGCAAAGATGTTTATGATTTGTTAAACTGGTTAGACTGTCTCTAGAAAAACTCTGTCCACATATGGCTCCATTTACAGTAAGTCACATTTAAACAGCAAGAAAAGAAAAGAAAAAAGAAAAGAAGCAAAAAAAGAAAAGTTAAAAAGTCACACAGTACCTGTTTGTCGGCAGTCAAACACATTTCCATCTCTCGGTCTGAGCGTCTGAGGACCTCATTCATGGGCTGCGGGGCTGGACTTACCGGATCCAGAGGCTGCCAAAGACACAAGACCGTGTCCTCAGCATCTTGCTATGCATGACCGGCTAAGCCAAGAAGGAAAATGTGAATTACATCTGGGAGCAACATGAGTTTTATGAGTCAATAAAAAAATATGATGTAAGCACAGATGAAGCTTATAAAAGCATGTGCTTGAAAAAGGGCAGGGGGACGTCTACTGGAAGGTCTGGAAATCTTGATTATGTTAAGAGAAGAGTATATAATTGTTGTGTTTTCAAACAGTTTTCACCCAAAGATAAACTGCAGTGCTTTACAAATATAGGACAGGAAAAGCTAAATAAACTTATCACTGTATCTAAACCAACAACATGTTTATTAGATCCTGTACCCACTAAATTACTGAAAGAGCTGTTACCTGTAGCCGAAGAACCGCTTCTCAATATCATAAACTCTTCGTTATCTTTAGGACACGTCCCAAAACCATTCAAGCTGTTGGTTATCAAGCCTCTTATTAAGAAACCAAAACTAGATCCTAGTGTACTGGCAAATTATAGGCCTATTTCAAATCTTCTATTTATGTCAAAAAATTTTTGAAAAAGTTTTATCTGCTCAATTGAGCTCCTTCCTGCACAAAAATGATCTGTATGAAGAATTTCAGTCAGGTTTTAGGCCCCACCATAGCACAGAAACTGCACTTGTTAAAATTACAAATGACCTGCTCCTTGCGTCAGATCAAGGCTGCATCTCATTTCTAGTCTTACTTGATCTTAGTGCTGCGTTCGACACCATAGATCATGACATACTCATAGATCGATTACAAAACTATACAGGTATTCAAGGGCAGGCTCTAAGATGGTTTAGATCCTACCTATCCGATCGCTACCATTTTGTTTACTTAAATGGGGAGTCATCTCATTTATCATCAGTAAAATATGAATTGCCACAAGGATCCGTCCTAGGTCCCCTTCTATTTTCAATATACATGTTGCCCCTGGGTAATATTATTAGAAAATACGGAATTAGCTTCCACTGTTATGCTGATGATACTCAGCTATATAATATATTGGATAATAGTATTGTATGATATGGAAACTTATTGGTAACAATACACAAGGTTCAATTTGTCAGCAGTTAACTATTGTGATTGGGTGAAGCACACGACACAAGGTGAGTTCCCCGAAGGGTGGATTTTATTAAACAACATGAGGGGTTTCCAGTGCTTGGCCTTCTCTCTCCTTTCCCGTTGCGCAGTGCGTCGGTGAGGGCCAGGTGACACTTACGGGGGTTGGCGGTCAGCCTAGCCCGGCGGAGTTCCAACAGCACCTTCTGCAGCCGCTCCAGGTGATCCTCCCAAGTCTGTAAATGGATGACAATGTCGTCTAGGTAGGCAGCCGCATAGGCTTGGTGGGGCCGCAGGAGGACGTCCATCTGGGGAAGTCGTGGCTTAATGGTTAGAGAGTCAGACTCACAATCGAAGGGTTGTGAGTTCGAGTCTTGGGTTAGCAGGGATTGTGGGTGGGGGGAGTGCATGTACACTGCTCTCTCCACCCTCAATACCATGACTTAGGTACCCTTGAGCAAGGCATCGAACCCCCAACTGCTCCCCAGGTGCCGCAGCATAAGTGGCTGCCCACTGCTCCGGGTGTGTGTTCACAGTGTGTGTGTGTGTGTTCACTGCTCTGTATGTGTGCACTTCGGATGGGTTAAATGCAGAGCACGAATTCTGAGTATTGGTCACCATACTTGGCTGAATGTCAAGTCACTTTCTTTTTTTCACTTTCATCAGACGTTGGAAGGTGGCAGTAGGGGTCGAGAACGTGGTCTTCGGCTTGGCCTGATCGGTTAAGGGGACCTGCAGCATCGAGTAGCTGTCAAACTCCGAGACCTCGTTCAAGCGACGAAAGTCATTGCAGAAGCGGTAGGTGTCGTCGGGCTTCGGAACCATGATGATGGGGCTGGACCAGTGGCTGCGTGATGGCTCAATGGTCCCTAACCTCAGCATCTCCTGTACCTCTTCCTCGATTGCGTGTCACCGAGCCTAAAAGTACTAAAAGGCGGTATCTGTTCTTTACTAGAGTATTATTTTTTTCCCTACTTCCACTTTTACTTCAGTACATATTTTCGATGAGTTTAATACTTTTACTCCGATATTTTTTTATGTGCTGCATCGTTACTCGTTACAATTATAAAAATGTTATGAATCATTCCATTACAAACCCACATTACCACTGCCAGAACTGTAGATGGCAGGTTTGATGAAGCTGGCACATCATTGAGCGAATCAAGCGCGTGCTGACTGAACTGCTGTGAAGAGAGAGAGAGATGAACACCGAGCCGAGCCAGATAATGACTCGTTCACGAGTGAAGAACCGGTTGCATCGGTTTCCGGATCACCAGTAGTTTTTCTGACAGTTCGATTCAATAAACCGATTGAAGAAAACAGTTCACCGGTTCTTTTGAGCTCGACGTAATGACGTAATTGGCGATGATTGCAAGCCTTCGGTTTACATCACTCATAACATTAGCACAGAATCAGTTCAGAATCAGTCACCAAAAGAATCAGTTCGGTTCAGACGCTCTGGGTGTCGGTTTGCTTCACGCTGAATCACACATGCACCGTATCATCATCTCCTCGGTTCTCGAATCGTACACGAATTCGTAAACGGTTATTGACTCAAACGAGTCAGTCTGTTGTTCGTTATCTGGCTCGGCTCGGTGTTCATCTTCAGTTCTCTCTTCACAGCAGTTCAGTCAGTGTACTGTTTGAGTTCATGAATTACTCTGGGATATTGGTTTGTTTTAATTCAGAGGGAGTATCAGCCACATTGAACAACAGCTTAAGTCATTTGTGGATTAATGCGTATTGGAGACGCGAACCGTTTAAAACGATTCAGTTCGATTTGGTGAACTGTTTCAAAAAGATCCGGTTACATCTAATGATTCGTTCACGAACCGGATATCACAAACTGCTTTGTTTTGAACTGTTTTACAATAGACACGGAAGAGAAGACAATGCCAAATAAAGTCGTAGTTTTTGCTATTTTTTATATTTAACTGACCCTCTGATGTCACATGGACTACTTTGATGATGTTTTTCTTACCTTTCTGGACATGGACAGTATCCTGTACACACAGCTTCAATGGAGGGACTGAGAGCTCTCAGACTAAATCTAAAATATCTTAAACTGTGTTCCAAAAATAAACGGAGGTCTTACATGTTTGAAACAACATGAGGGTAAGTTATTAATGACATAATTTTGCAAATTGGGCGAGATCTGTTTTTTGTTTTAAAAAAAAAAGCTACAGTCAAAAGGAATTGTGATGGTCCTTTAGGTTAATCATTTGAAATAGTAAAAACAATGTTCAAACTTTTGACTACTTTCTTTAATAACTACAGAACACAATACTTGTACTTTTACTTTCAGAACTTGAGTAGTAAATTTTAAAATAGACTACTTGCAATACTAAAGTACAAAAAATGTTGAATACTTTAGTACTTCTACTTAAGTGTGGTGCTTAAAGAGCACTTCAACTTCTACTCAAGTCACTTTTTTGATAGAACACTTGTACTTTTACTCAAGTCTGGGTCTCGAGTACTTTATACATCTCTGTGTGGATATCATGCGCGAGTACGTGAGACCGCCCAGGCTGTGGAGAGAACACATCGGTGAACTGACTGACCAGGTGTTGCAGCTCCGACTTTTGGGCGGCCGAAAGGTGGGGGTCCATGTCAACAGCCATGGCAGGTACATGAGCGGGGCCCGGTCCCGACCCAATGCTTCAGGAGATTCACATGGTATATTTGATCTTCCCTCCATCTTCCGGTCTGCCGGACTCGGTAGGTGACAGGGCCATGCGGAGGGCGGCGAGCTCGCGTTTCACCTTGTCGGGAGGCCATTGTATTCAGTGATCGGTTGCTGGTGGATGCTCACTTCTGGGAGGTGCTTAAGATCTTCCATCTTCGGGGAGGAGAGCCACCTGGGAAAACAGACATGGGACATGAGCCAAACAACCAGAAAAAAACAATTTAAAAAAATAAGTCCGTAACAAGTCAAGTGGGGTGATAATGAATGTGGTGGCATCCTGGTCGGTAACTTCTTCACTGCAATTCCCGCATTCTCCACCAGTGTGACGGGGTGAAGAAGCACACAACATGAGGATCAAGGTGAGTTCCCCGAAGGGTGGATTTTATTAACCAACATGAGGGGAAAATAGCCAACCTGAGGGGTTTCCATCTCTCTCTCTCTCTCTCTCTTGTTTTGTATGTATTGTGAATGTAGAACATAATAATGTTTAGATAATGAATTATAAATGATAAAATGTATGATTGTACAATTACAGTTTAGAGAGAGTAAAGCTTAGGGAATTTAAAACATGTAACTGTCACAGCTATGGTGATCAAAATGAACGAAGAAGACAATGAACGATGCAAATAGTCTTTAATAATCCACGATAGAGCTAACACAGGTCAGACAGGCAGGGTGTTTGAACACAGGACTGAACACAACTATATATACTGAAGAAAATTAACCTAATTAATGTCACACACCTAAACTAAATTACACAATCAAACATGAGGGAAAACTGTGCCACACCGAGCATATAAGAGATGAGACACAACAAAACAGGTCCATTCTGATAGTAACAAGGTCATTATTCAAAAAGTGAAAAAATGAACTCTTTCATTTACAGGACTCTTTCAATATAACATTTATGTAGATTTAAAACTAAAATCTTGACTTTCAACAAGTTTAAGTTTCATTTTGACAGAACTACCACTCATCTATGAATCATGCTATGAATCACAAAATTTCCCCCTTTTTTTTTTTGAGTGTAATACATAAAATGACCAGAGGAGGAACCATAAAGTACCTTTGTCAATAATTAAGCAGAAGAATCATCAAGGAGAAGGGGACAGCTTTGTATGCTGAAAATCAAAGGAATTACATGTTTCTACCATTACTGTTCAGGAGCAATCATTAAACACGTGTGCGTTGTGACGAGGGTATATTGTCAGAATGGAACGTGGCAAAAATGTGCAGAAATATCAAACCATTTAAAAAGTACTATACATTTAAGATTTCAAACATGTGAGAACTTACTGTAATACAAACTTTTAACAGTTTCTCAATTTTTATTTATTTTATTTATTTTCCAGTTTTGTTTTGGACAGAATAAAAAGTCTTTTTTTTCCCTCTCAACACATTTACAGGTTGAGGGTGAATCAAAATGTCAGCAAATGTAACATTTTTGGGGTGATCTAACCTTTAAGATACCATCTGAAAAAGATTTCACTAGCTCAACTGATGTGGTTAAACAGCTAGCCATGCTGCACTGGAAAACAGTAGTAAAATGCTAAATTCTGTGGTTGTGGATGCACGGGTGTAACAAACTCTAGAACTGAATGTTCTGCATGTTTTCTGAAGCTGGAGAGGAAATCAACTTGTACACTTCAAAGGGAACAGTAAAGGTCTCTGTTCGTCATGGAGCATTTTCTCATTGTTGCTTGCAGTTTTCATCTATGTTTTCCAAATTTCCAGTCTAGGTTGTTTCTTCTCCTGCAATATTTAAGCTATTTATAGAAATTATGAATTGAATCATACAGCTGAATCAAAATAGCTAAAAAAGCTACCAAAGCATTATAAAGAAAACTTATGTAAAATACCGATGCTGTTGGTATGTCAACATCAGTGTCATGTAAGGTACAGCAATATTTTAAAAACTACTGACATCCGATCCATTGTAGCCCTGAACAAACCACTCAAACTACTCTTGTTTGCATATCTCCATTCCTGACAATTATGGTATTAACTGAGAATAGCTTTCTCAGATAACAAGGGCTAGTTGCACTACTTTAGTATCTTAAATTAGGACATTTTGTAAGTCAAGTCAAGTCTGCTTTATTGTAAATTTGGTGGGCCAGACATCAGTGTTGACAGGGGCAGAAGAGGGGAGATGGGGCAAGGTCGGGAGGGAGTTCAGCTTCCTGACAGACTGATGAATGAAGCTGTTCTTCAGTCTGCTGGTCCTCCCTGATGGTAGCAGACTGAAGAAGCTGTATGTCACGTCACTTTCACTAATTAACATTACTCTAGGGTTATGTAACTCATAATCATATAAGTTGAAAAACAGTCAATCCACAGACAAATGCACACTGCCTGCATAAAGTGCAGTAGCTGTGCCTTTTCACGAGGTGATGTGACTTCCTTCAGTAGGTGATGTCAGAACTACACAGGCACCACCTCTCAGCCACCCCGAGCACTGCCCATCGTCCCATCCCCCTTTTGCCCAAACCCCAGATAATATTCGCTGAGCAACAATGACACAGAAACATGTCAAGAAAACACTGTTCAGTCGATGGGTGTCAGGAAACTACATGATTCATTTGCACAGGCTTCTGAATTAGGGTTGGGCTGACAGATGATGACATCACTGATGGCAGATAGACTTCATGATGTCACCCATAACCCCTCCTCCCTCTCAAACCCCCCATAATCCAGTACACTGTTCGGAAAGAAAATGGCGTACTACTGAACCCCTAAAGTTAATAAATGCAAGATGAGTTATATGGTATGGAATCAGTTATATGGGTGGTGTTAGCGCAGTGGATAAGACACATGGCTGTGGTGTGAGAGACCAGGGTTCGAATCCACTGTGAGACACCAATGTGTCCCTGAGCAAGACACTTAACCCCTAGTTGCTCCAGAGGCGTGCGACCTCTGACATATATATAGCAATTGTAAGTCGCTTTGGATAAAAGGGTCAACTAAATGAACAAATGTAAGTTATATCATTGGGTAATTTACTGTTTAAAATCTGGGGCATCAGGCAAGGAGCCGTTACTATTCCTGGCATAGAAACTGCTTTTGAATGCATGATTTTAGTTTCACTTTTAGTTTCGGGATTAGAGATGGCATACTTTGTTTATACAGAGTGCCAGCACTTACCACCAATTTCACAAGATAAGATGTTTGTCAGTGGTTCTCAGGATCTGCAAATCATCACCGTCCTCAGTCATCTCTCCTTACTCTGTTTTATTAAGCAATAGTTACGCAGATTACTGCATTCGGTTAAAAAAAAAAAAAAAAAAAAAAAAAAAAAAAAAAAAATATATATATATATATATATATATATACTTTCCATTCTGAAACATCCTGTAAAGTGGTTTAAAAAACAACAGGCCAATCAGAAGAGAGGCTCATTAATATTAATTAGACAGGACAAAATCGACCTGTTCTAAGCAGAGCATCCGAGAAATGAGCTGTAAAAAAAAATATATATATATATAAAACTCCAGAAAGGTGTACAATAAGTGACCTTTAAATGTATACAGTAATTACACTGTAACAAGGACCCCTTAGAATAATGTGTAACCATAGCAGGTAATACTATGACAAATAGCCATACTGTATGTGACAACACTGACCACACTGAGAAATTATCACTACAGTCAAAGTTTGACAGTCCTGTTCAGCCTACACTAATATAATTAGGATTACGTGTAGACCTAGTCTATTTTCTTTACCAACAATTCAGGTAAGTTGACTTTCATGAAACGTTTTGCTTAGGGCTGATAAGCTTCTTTGAAATTGATCAGCAAGGTGGAAAGCACCGGATCTTTGAGATGGTCCTCCCTACATAACACCAGATCCTACTCCTTCCACTAAACCACCAATCTCCACCCTCTAGATGTGGAGCCAACCACGCCCCCTGGATCTCATGCTCTGTCTTCAGGGACTACTGGGATCTTTTGTTTTCACCAAGTTGCCAGATTTATTTTAATTCGCAAGACAAAACACAACGTTTCACCATGTTAGCAGAATTCAAATATAAAAAAAAAAAAAAAAATTTTACAATCAAATAAATAAACGACATATACAGTTTTAATGCATTAAAGCATTATAAACGAATCCGTCGCATTATTGGTTTTCTGAGGGTTAATATCTGGCAACCCTGCGAGTTCGCGAGAGACGATCACACACACACAGAGCTCGTTCAGGAACAGCTTTAAGACACACATCTGAGTGCGCCTTGCGACGGGTTTCAAAACACATTTCTGACAATGTCGAAGCATGCTGTGGTTCAGTTCGGTGTCGTTTACGCGTTACTGTTTCCAGGGGTCTTTGGGTTTGGTGAGTAACGTCATTAATATGCTAAAGCCTCTCGTGCTAACGGTAGCACATCTTTATAGTCGTATGTTTTTAACGTGATCTGTCACATTGTGAGCGTCTATGAGATACGCAGCATCCGTTCACTTTTATATTAAAATAAATTAACGTACATTCTTTACAGTAACATATATTGGACATAGTATGAATCCGCTGTGTTTGTGTTATTTAATTGCGTGGATCCATGAGCAGGCCAGGCACGATCAGAGAAATCCTGGGGATATAAACACGCTTTACTTACAATTATAATCTCACTGGCGCAAAATGACTCCAATCTTTAAGGTTTATCTATGGAGAATATGCTATTATATGCATTATTATTTTATCTTCTGATCTGTTTTTGAGTTCATTCTATAAACAAACAAACAAACAAAAAAAAAACCTTTAGCGTATTAAATCCCTTGAAATTCAAACGTTCACAGTTGGTTGTTTTATTTATTTATTTATTTAAAAAAACAACAACACTTATTTAGTGTTTGTTTGTCTATAGTCGTAACGTCAGGCCTGTGTGCTCACATGCTAAAGGTCCTCTTCTCTTTTGTTTTGTTGTTTTCATATATCTTGAGCTAATAGCATAGATCCGAGGAAATTATTTGTATAATAACAAAATGTTCATTCTATACTTTTACATGAATTAAAAACAAAGACTGTATTATTTATGTGTCAATGCACTTTATGTTCACAGTTAAAGAGGAAGTTTTGCACAAACAAGGGTTTTCGTTACTGTAACTATCTAACGTTACCACAAATTACAGTACTAGTGTTTTCGGCTCACGTGTTAGTTTTACATCAATAAACATGGTTCTGATTCAATACCAGTGAATATGAAAATAATTTAATCAGTGCCACAGCGTTTTTGTAAAAGTAAGTGCTTTACAAGAGACATATTTCTGCTTAAAGTCACGTGTAATGTGAGCAAGACATAAAATCGGCTAAAATAATTAAAACAAGACAATAAAGAGAGAATGAGAGAATTATGTTGAGAGAGATTTAATTAGTTTGAGCCAGTCAAATCAATAATTAAACATAATTTCATTACAACACAATCCAAATCTCTCCATTGCAGACACCCCATCCAGCAAAAACCAAATTAATAGTACATTTTTGAGCACATTTGAATACATACATTCACTACTTTAGTATTATGTTTCTGTCTCAAATGGCTAAAATCAATGGTAATGCATCTCTTTTGTATGCAGTTCATTCACTAACTGTCCTTGTTCTGTTGAAGCGTCTTAGCAGTCTGAGTCAATGACTTTATCATTTTTTCATTAAATAATAGATATCTGTTTGGTCTGCTTGGCACATACGAGAGCAGTCATCAGAGGATGCTCGTTCTTACTATCACGAGCGACGCCGTAGCCAGGTTTTGGGAATTAGTGAGGTGAGATGGAGACGATGTTCGTGAAAGATGTTTTCTGGGTTTGAAAGGATGAACACTGTAAAATTATACATTTGTCTATTTATAGCATTGTTAATATTTACTATAGATAAGGGTTGGATAATTATGTCGGTTGTTTATTGTTCATGCAACAATCTGTTATAGTTGTCACTTTAATAACTTTGTCTAGTTCTCTTAGGGAGGTTTTTAGCGTGACTTTGTGAAAATGTAATGCTTACTGAATAAAATAGCGTAGACTTCTTCATTGTTGTTTTGTTTCGTTCTGTTTGATCTGAGTACTAGTGTTTAATGCTACTGTTCTTGACAACATTGATAATGTTTCTAATAGATAATATCATGATGTATTTGCGTTTGCCTTACCGAATGTGCCTAAATGGGAACACAAACTACAGCAGGGTTAAGGTCAGTGAAGGCCGTCTGCATCGTGAAACACTGGGAGGGATGTTACAGAGATCAGCTCTGTGAGAAAACCACTGCTCAAAATGACTTCCAATACACTTAAATTACTCTCTCTTCTTATATATTGTTCCTGTTTTTCTTCTTCTTATTTATATAATTTGCATGCGTCATCAGTAGTGGATTCAGAGTTGATTGTCATGTTACTATGTGTAGTAAAGCATATTTTTATGAAGGTTTACATGTTGTACAAGTGGTTTTATGGAATAAATAAAGACAGGTAGTTTATTATGTCTTTAACAGAGATGTACACCATTTAGGCTAGATTCAAATATGCATATGATGCAAACCTTAGTATTTCTGTTTCTGAATGTAGAATGATCTGTTAGATATCATATATCTTAACAATGAGATTTTGACTGCAGGATCTTCATTTCTCTTCTCTAATGGCTGATCATCACATGGCTTCCAGCTAGAGTCCCACTCAATACGGTTGACTTTAGCAGATGTCGTATCTCTATTAAAGTCATTAATGTGTTTGCCTTGTCTCTATAATCAACGGATGTTTGGGTCTAGAGTTTTGAAGCTTGTTGTAATAGTTAGATTTTTTTTCTTCTGTGTTTGCGTGTTAAACCTTTTGTCATTTCTCTTTTGCACTTTCACTTCCTTCCTGTTCCTCTTTATATTCCTTCATGTCTGTCTCTTATGTTTTCTTTCTCTATCCTTGCTGTCTTCAGCCAGCAAATGCATTGAAATGCTCCGGCCCAGTTTTAAATGATTTAAAAGTACGTTATTGTTTCTAGAACGTGGTATGTAGCCTTTGGGATTATTTTCACACTTGTATCACAGTAAAACCACAGTTCGCTCTGATCTGAGTGGGTGTGAAAACGTCACTCGTGATCACACGTGGTTACAGCTGCAAATCAGTGTGGCCTTAAACCTTGTTTGACAGAGTACATTACATGGAGGTGTTACTCTGTCACTCTCGGCTGAAATCTTAATGGGGATCGAGCAAAATAAACATCAAGCAAAGCAACCGCATCCAGTGGATTATTGCTATTATACAATCTCTGCCCCCTGAGAGGCGTGACAGAGCCCTGATCAAAAGAAATCAGTCTAGAGTAACAACAGAAGATGGGGCAAATGAGCAAAGTTGGCATGTGATAGGGTTGGCAATAAGACCTCAAATCAAAACCTTGATTAATTGAACAAATACAATTATTGAACGATTATTTTATTAATTAATTTATTGATTGATTTAGTTTTGCCCTCATAGTTCTTTAAAGGTTTGTACTGTAAATATACTCTGCTATTAAAAGGTGGGATTTTTTTTGTTGTTATAATTCATATTTGTGATTTTTAAATAATTGCAGGAAACAAGCTATTTGTGGTTATTTGTTGAATATTTCAAACAATTAAAATCAGAGCTTGCTTAAAACGAAGATCGATGTCTTGTGAAAAAAAAAAAAATAACTGTGAATTGTTGGCATTCTGGAAAGTATGTTCATTTACTGCACATGTACTCAATACTTGGTAGAGGCTCCTTGTGCTTTAATTACTGCCTCAGTTCAGCGTGGCATGGAGGTGATCAGTTTGTGGCACTGCTGAGGTGGTCTGGAGCCCAGGTTTCTTTGACAGTGGCCTTCAGCTCATCTGCATTGTTTGGTCTCTTGTTTCTCCTCTTCCTCTTGACAATAGCCCATAGATTCTCTCTGGGGTTCAGGTCTTGTGAGTTTGCTGGCCAGTCAAGCACAACACCATGGTCATTTAACCAACTTTTGGTGCTTTTGGCAGAGTGGGCAGGTGCCGAATCCTGTTGGAAAATTTAATCAGCATCTTCAGAAAGTTGGTCAGCAGAAGGAAGCATGTAGTGCTCCAAGATTTCTTGGTAAACGTCTGCACTGACTTTGGTTTAAAAAAAAAAAAAAACACAATGGACCAACACCAGCAGATGACATTGATCCCAAATCATCCCACATTGTAGAAACGTAACACTGGACTTCAAGAAACGTTGGCTATGATCTTCTCCACCCTTCCTCCAGACTCTAGGACCTTGGTTTTCAAATGAAATACAAAACTTGCTCTCATCTGAAAAGAGGACTTTGGACCACTGGGTAACAGTCCAGTTCTTCTTCTCCTTAGCCCAGGCTCTTGATGCCTTGACCCCAGCCTCAGTCCATTCTTTGTGAAGTTCTTGAATCGATTTTGCTTGACAATCCTCATAAAGCTGCGTTCTCTCAGTTGGATGTGCATCTTTTTCTTCCTCACTTTTTCGTTCCACTCAACTTTCTGCTAACATGCTTGGATAAAGCACTCTGTGAACAGCCAGGTTATTGGCAATTCATTTTTGTGACTTACACTCCTTGTGAAGGGTGTCAGTGATTGTCAGACACCATTTTGAAGGCTCAGGAAACCACTGCAGGTGTTTTGAGTTGATTAGCTGATTGGCATGTCATCATGCTAATTTGTTGAGATTGTAATTTGGTGGGTTTTTGTTAAATGTGAGCCAAAATCATCACAATTAAAAGAACCAAAGACTTAAACTACTTCAGTCTGTGTGCATTGAATTTAATAAGTGAGTTTCACAATTTGAGTTGAATTACTGAAATTAACTTTTCAAACCTAACTTTTTAGGATGATTTGAAAAGGTAAGATTTTTTCAGAAAAGTCAAAATTGTCTAATTAATTTATATATATATATATATATATATATATATATATATATATATATATATATATATATATATATATATATATATATATATATATATATATATACAACAATAAAACAAGGAATTTAAAAACTGTGAAAATGATTAAAAAAATTATTTACAAGACTTTTAAAAATGAATATACATAAAATATAGTGCAATCAGTTCAGACATTGCACAGTGCTCACTGCTCATTCAATAAATGCACAGCTAAACGGATGAGTTGAGTAGCAATGAATAGCAATATATAAAATGCTACAGGGACTTCCATGAATACACCAAGAGTCTGAATTATTTAAGTCTCTATATTAACACAGAGCTGCATTTCCTGTGATCATGGCACATGCTATCAGACAACTTCCTCAATTCAGAATGAACTGAAATAGCAGGCTGTTATGATGGTCGGTCATTCACCAAACACATGTACTCTTCTAAGGCCTTTTTTTTCTAAGGCCAAGTACCTTGACTCATCAACACAAACTCAGCACACCTGAAAATCGAAGAATAGTCCAACAACACTGTCAAGAAAAAAAAATAATAATTCCAATCTTTCCAATCATTTCTGCTAAATAATGAAGTTTATTATCACAAGCAGCTCTGAGTTAACTGTCGTACAGTGAGTGGCTACTGTTCAGCTTCCACGCTGTGCACAAACACTTCAATAGTGCAGATTGTTTTTGATCATTATTAGAGCATCCAGCCATTTAATGTTGCTGCTTCTTAACTTTCAGATGATAAAACACATTTGAGGTTGATGATTGCATTGAACGTTTGGATTTTAAGCAGCTAATTAAATTTGATTGACTGATGGTTAGTAGACTGTTAGGGGGCAACCCTGATATTCAGATCATAAGATCCAAAATTCAGTGATTTTGTGTTTGAGCAAACCTCAAAATCTAGTCCCAAGATTTTCATGTCTCTGAAGATGACATCCGCTTTAAAAGTCAGCATTTCAGTAGCTGTTGAGCAATACTGGAAGGATTTGCTGTTCTCGTGAGCTTTGAGTTTATGAAATAGACTAAATAAGATAATAAACTGAATCTGAATCTAACTTTGTTTTTTTTCTACAGTTCCCTCTCCAACAAACGTCAGTGTTGTTTGTCACAATTTTGTGAATGTCCTCTACTGGAACTACAGTAACCCAACTGAACAGACGAAATTTGCCATAAAAGTTGAACCTTATGAAAGGTATGTGTGTGTCAAAGCAGCAGATCAAGAAATAAATGACATTCCTTAATCTCTCTGTCCCATTTATCTCCAGTCCTTCCCAAACAGTGGACACCTCTCAGACGTACCTTGATATCAGCAGCTACAGCACAGATGTGGAAGATGATTACTTGGTGTTGCTGACAGCACATGATGGGCAAGAGAAATCAGAAAACGTCTCCATTAGATTCACCTACAGCAAAGACTATTTTGATGAGAACAAACATAAATATAAATGTAAGTTTTCTGAGTATAACAGTGTTTGCAAGGCACTGTTGATGACACTATTGATATTTCTCAGAAATTTTACGTCTCATTTTCTAAGTATAAAACATCTGCAGGTCATTCAGCCCAAACCGTTGGTAGAGTTGGCATCATTAAAGGGATATTTCACCCAAAAGTCTGACTAAAGTAGTAATACTTTGTCCCCCACTAGAATGAGATTTTTGGCGGGGGATTCCCATCAAAACATGATTGGGCTAGTTTTGAGTAATTAGGCGGGTTTTATTGTGCAACCCTGTAGTCCGGTGTAAAATGTTAGTGTAAATGTATAGGACTTTTCCTTTTTTTTTTTTTTTTTTTTGAGACCCATTGCTAGTGTGGAGAGACTGTTTATGAATTATTGGGATTATAAAACAATGAGTGGGTGTATTGTTACCATTATAGACAGGTGGTTTTCACACACTGTCGCCACACAACGGTGTTCAAACCTTATAAAAGTGATTTTTGCATTCTGTGGCATTTTTAAGATCTTTTTGATGGAATTCGAGAACTCTCTGACCCTTCAATATTTGCTTAATTGGTGCTTTCTGTACTGCATCTAACTCCTTACATGGCAGCATTTCATTTACACAGAACCAAAGCCTAAAAGAGAATAGCTTCACTAGATCATTAACTCTCATTCTGTTGCCTTCATGCTCTTCTTTTCTTTCACCTCTGCTTTTTCATTCAGGAAATGCAAATCTATTTGTATATTTGAATTTTAGTGTTGGAATTAATTTGCTTTAGTCTATTACCAAATGACGTTTCCATTTCAGATTTCTTAATGCTATATTGCCCTCTGCTTGCAGGCTCTTTGGACTTTCCAGCTGTGAATACATCTGTCCACAAAGATGTGATCGAAGTGTCCTTTCAGCACCCTTTCAAGCTTTATAAGCAAGAGATTATGAATGATGAATTTACGTACACAATCACACATGATGAGGTTGGAAGAGCAGTCACACAGACTCCTCCGTGTCCTTATTAAAATGTTAGTCATGTTGGGACGTTGAATCGTTACAATCACTCTGTTCTTTTCTCCTTCCTCAGCAAATGGTAGAATACTCATGTTTTGAGGATGAGGATCTGTGCAATGCAGAAGTCCACTTTAACCAAAGCGTTGCTGGACAGTGTGTGGAGCTGAAGCTTGAAGGGGTGATTGCTGGGATTCCTTCATATACCTACAGCAACGTTTGTGTCCCTCAGCAGACGCCTGAGACCGGTAAAACCATTATCAGTTTATTTGTTCATTTTTGGTAATGCAGTGCAACTAACTTATCGTGCTAAGAAGTGCAGGCACTGACACGAGCTGTGTTTGAAATCATCGCCATCCCCTCGCTGACTATTCCCCACACACTCTCTGTCATATAGTCCACTACATGAGAAAGGGGAAGCCAAACATCATAGGAAGATGATGATGTTATTGATTTTTGGCAATTTTTAAATCAGATCTGGGTTAGGCTTTGTTCAACTTAATGTACAAAGTTTACTTCCTAAAATGGATACGTTTCATAAATGTGTTATTAATTTTCATAGAAGATTCTGCGATTTCGAGCCATATAAAAGGTAAAAAATAAAATAATTCCCTGCTCAGTTAAACTTAATCTTTAAGACCGTTGTGCTTAAAGTGAAAATGAATGAAAAGTGTTTATTGTGGCATAGGTTTAAGATCTGCTCACAGTGCATACTATTTCATTATGCAGGTTTTTTCCCCAACGTTAGCATAATAACAGATCACACACGGTGTTGAGCACAGATTAGTCACCAGTGAGGATAAATCTGCAGAACGCTACAGTTGTGTTCTCGAATACTGTCATCACAAACAGTAGAAACCATGTAAATGAGGAATTAGTCATGTTCTAGTACCAGTCATTAAACCATAGACATTGCTCTTCCCTGCTCATACAGTATTCATTTTATTTGTGCAGGAATTAAAAAGCATTACATTTGATTTAAAAAATACTGCAGATACCCTGAACATTGTATAATTTATGTAATCTATGTTGGTTATTTTAGGCAATGTTATATGTAATCCAGACAGGTGGTTTGATTTCAGCAAGCGTGTATGTTAACATTTACTACAGTTGTAAAGTGCTGGAAAATCTTAAAATTGTACCTCGAAAGTGCTTGAAAAATGCTTGAATTTTTAGTTTTTACTTTGGCTTTTATCTTTAATAGATTCTCGAAGTTGATTTTTAAGGAAATATTATTAATTGGAGATCTTTACTGGAACTGGTTACAACCTTTGCGTGCTGGAGTTAAACTCTTTTGTGATACTTTTATTATTCAGCTATTAATATATGCATCTTGGCCAGGTCACTTAGGAAAGTAACCTGGTTAAATAAAAGTCAAATAAAAATAAATAGGTCAGTATTGTCATTTTTGAGCTTGTAGCACCAAACAGCACTACATTACTCTGAAAGTATATTCTTAAATTATTCATTATTATTTGTGATTACTAGAGTTGATGCTTCATTGAATTGTTCTTGACTTTTCTGTAGACAAAACGGGATTAATCGCAGCTCTGATAGGCGTAGGAACCATTGTGCTCTTCATTACCATGGGCTTTGTGTGGCTGCTCTGCAGGAAGTGGTCCAAAATCCCCAAAATTCCTGCATTTTTGGTATGTGGCTTTTGGTCATTTCATTGTGTATTTTTATATTATAATAAATAATAAAAAAAAAAAAAAAAAACTTGTTACTCCAAATGTTTTTATCACCTGTGGGAATATCCCTATGATAGTGATATCTTATGACGTCTACTTTCATTTTATGAACAGCCAACAGCCATGCACGTGTTTGAAGCACTATGAAGATCAGTACATTGACAGAATTTAACTTTATCAGGTGTTTCTTTAGGAATTGTTATTTGTTCAGCAGTGCTATGTATTTGTGATGTGTCTGCTGATCTGCTGTGGACTCCCCGTCAGACGAACCAAGACTAATCTCTTGCTTCTTTCCATATGCAGCGGAACGTCATACCCGGCCAGTCTCCTACAACCCAACCCGAGCCGACCCCCATTTCTAAAATGACACCTCAGGGACACACACCCCTACTGACAGAGTCCTTTAGTTATGATTCCTTCCCCAGTTCCCCAACTGAGAAAGACTGCAAAGAAAACACTATCCTCGATGACACCGTAGTGGATCTCCCTGTGGTCTCTGAAGAGGACATGGAGGGTGAAGACTTTGAAGGCTTTGGCAGTTCGTCTGACTATGACAGACCTAAATTCCTGCAGGAGATGAGTCCAGGGGACTTTACTGAGGGATACGGCCCTCGACCTCCAGTGATTTAGGTCTGAACGTGTGTAAGAATGACACTGGAAAGTGTTTGCATTTCTTGTGGAAAGACGGCTTGTTCACACCAAGTCCTTGTAATAATTTTTTGTTCCATTAACTATTTCACACACTGATCAGAAGACTTGTGTTGTGTGCACAGAAACAAAGCTACATTATAATCAAAGCTGTGTACAATGCAGGCAGTGACATCTGGTTTCCACCGTGCAGAGGGTTCGGTTGTGGTGAGAGCGATCCCGTTTGGTTGTGATGAGCTGCACTGACAGGGTTAACTACAGCCTTGGCGAGTTTCAAAAAAGTGTTGAAACATACGCTGTGAAGATGTTTTTCATGACATTTGCAGACATTTTCAGTAATGCAGTGTTAAAGTGTCCTTGTTACACATTATACGTGTACTTGCTCTTATAATAACGATAAATTATGCATAATTGCATGCAAGTGACCCTAATCCTAACCATATACTAAGTACATGTAGTTAATTTATATTACTCTTATAATACTTAATATAATATAATATAATAAACAGTGTTGGGGGTAACGCATTACAAGTAACGCGAGTTCTGTAATCCCATTACTTTTATTAAAGTAACGCATTACTTTTTAATTTACAAGAAAATATCTGAGATACTTTTTCGAAAAAGTGACGCTAGTTACTTTGTTTTCCCATTTATTGACTGACAGGTCTCCTGTCCCCATATTGGGAGAAATCAGAAGTACAGAGACGCTGTGTGAACATGTAGTTCTAGATTAAATGTGAATGTGCATTAATTCATCCCCCAAAAAAATTATTTAGTATTCATCAAAAGAAATTAATGCAAAATTGACACAAACCTGCAATAATTAAATTTAAATAGCACAAATGTTTCTAATCCCATTTTATTAACTAATGTCTTTGCTGCTGACCTTTGATGATCCAGTTCAACCATACTAATTGGCAAAACAGACTTTATAGAAACTAACAATTGTGCCTTTTTTTGTTTTTGTTTTCTTTTTTGCTGAAGAGTGTTGAACCTTCTTCTCCTGTGTTCTGCTGTACAGACGTGAATTTACTTTTCCTTCAGCCTGATGTTTATTCATTACACTTTTTGGTGTGAAAAGGCTTTTACATTTGCTATAAATAGAATTTCTTATATTAAAAACAACCAAGCCCTGCTCTTATAGTGAAAAAGTAACACAAAAGTAATGTAACGCATTACTTTCCATAAAAAGTAACTAAGCGCTTCTCTAATTAAAATGATTTAATAAATACCTGTTTATTTTTAGCACTTATTCGGACATACAGCGCAGAGCCATGACCACTATATGGAAGAGCAAGCCTGTAAGCCCATAAAATAATGCCAAAAACCACCTCTATGAAAACGAGAATTAAGTTGTAAAACCTGCAATCCATTGCTTAACGGCTACAATGAATGGAGACTATCTTGTGTTTTTCCATGGGTGCTCAATCATTTCATAGGCTCCTATGCTTAAATGTATAACTACAATGTAACAAGGACACCTTAAAATAACGTGTAACCACATTTTCTACAATCCTAAAATACAGTTTTAAATTTAGGTACACCTAAAGTATACCTGTAAACACTGTAAAAATCAACACAGAAAATGAACATGGTACATTGGGCTGCATTTCCACTCGATTTTAAAACTGCATTGACTTTTCAACAGTAAAACACATCTTGCACATACCTGTCAGTTAAAAGCTTTGGTGAGGCCTCTCTAGCATGTGAGGAACATAAACTGCTTGTGTATGTGCATTTGAGCCATGACTCTACTGTTTTTCATAAGGGTATATTGCAGGTTGTTACTATTATTCTTGATTTCATGAAAACACGTGTCATAGCATGCATTTACATCATAGGTGAATGACCTGCTGGATTCAGTGCTGCTGTACTTTAAAATTGGAAAATTTGCCAAGGTGAATATATTACATGATTGTCACTATATGCACACTTATAGTCAGTGGTTTATTGTAACATCTGTGAAGTGTTTGCTGTGATAACACCATATGTTTAAGCAGGCTACAGTTAAAATCTACCAGGCGCTTAAATATAATCTTACAGCTCTCTTGCTAAAAATATTACACATTGTAGATAGTATAAATAGAACAGCATTACTCTGAATGACTCATGAGGAAACCTTTCATGATAAAGGGAAAAGTGTTGTTACTTTTTAGTATATAGGAAAATGTCAACATGCAAGTTCAGGGGCAATAAAAAAAAAAAAATTAGTTTTTTTTTTTGTTTTTTTGTTTTTGAAGCAAATTTGCACTTAATCAAAATTGATTGCACTCCTGGCCTTAATAATTTTTCATGTGTATGTGTCAAGTTTCTTTACTGCATTCTTTTCTAATGTAATTTTCTTTTTTAACTTTAACTTGACAATTGTATATCATGTATGTTAGATGTTCATGTGCTTTTACACATTTCATTCACAATAAAGTAATTGGCTGGCTGCATCATTACTTGAGCTGTTACTTCAATCTCTCGCACTGAATGCATACAGTTTGTAGGAGAACTGTGTCCTTACTCCACTCACCTAATCACTTGATTGGTTCATTTAAAAACACCTTATGGCTTAATATTATATGTCCCTACTTCCACAATTTTGGTGGAATTTTTTTTTTTCACAGACAAGCTATTATCATGTATATGAATATGCATTTAGTATGTCCTATTTTATTATCTGTATACAAACTATAAGTAAATTAATGAATGTAATTAAATGCAAAGAGCACATTGCTTGTTTGATCTTCAAAAAAAAACAAACTGCAATATATGACTAGTAAAAATTATAGCTGATTGAAGTAATTCCTCCCTTATTATCTGATTATCTAATATGGTCAAATTTACATAAAAAAACAACATATTTTTAGACATTTTAATATAAGTCTCAGGTGTCCCCATAATGTGTGAATGGCTCTTTAAATGCAAATGAGCTGCTGCTCCCCCCCCCCTTTTTTCAGGACAGGGCTGTGCCTGAACAGCTGGTCCCTCAGATACACTGAAACATCTTTTTGGTTTTGATGTCTATCATTCTGAAAATTATGTTTTATTAACAAAGTTGAGGAGGTGCACCTCAGGTACTTAGCCTAATTAACACAAGTGGAGCACATTCAAGTTAATCAACACCAAAAGGTATAAATACAGTTGATGTTATCCACTGACAGTTTATTAGCATTTTGGTTCGCTTAGTTCTACTAAAATGTGGCAGAATGACAGCGACAGAACAAAAAACACATAATAAAATAATACATAAAAAATACAAAAAAGTAGGTAAAGAATGACTATACACATGACAAATGTATGGCAGGCATATTACAATAAGCAGTTATGTATTTGCAGGTATATTATGTGCAAAAATTTAAGTGTACACTTAGTATGTGTGTTCGATAAATAAGTGTATGTGTATATAAATATAAATAGTGTAGTGTGTTTCATTAGATGGATTGCCTGAGGGCAGTTACCTTACTAAACCCAAATCTCCTTTCATCACAACTACTACTTTCTTTTTTCTGAGTTCACTATTGCATTCAATTGGTTCAAAGAGATAATTAGTTCAGCCTTACCCCATAGGCAACACAAATTCAATGACTGCTTATCAATCTAAGTGTTACGTGTTGTCTTCTGGAAAGGGGGATTTTTATACTTAACCACAAATTTTCCTGCAAAATGTGTGGTATGAGTTACCCACTTGGGCTCATCTAGTTGTTCTGGTCTCCACTGTCTTTCAACGTCCTTGGAATCAATGTCCTTACTGGGGCGCACTCGATCTGGATCATCACAGCCGGGTGTTTTTCGGCTGCAGGACTATTTCATGTGGCTTTTGCAGGTCAGTCGCTCACTCCACCATGACTTGCCCCCAAATCAATCCCTCCATACCCCTATGCCCAGATACTTCCTCCGTGAAATCTTCAAGCTATGTCCCAAGATCCGTATGTACCACAATCATGGTTCCGAGCAAACAGCCCCATCAGCAGCATATAACAGGCAGCCATGCATCTCGTTCAACAGCGGGAAATGCTTCAGGCAGAGATGCCGCTACATTCACATTTGCAGATTCTCCAGTGGAGCTCACACTCGCATCGTTCGTCCAGTGTACAAAGCTGTGAATAAAAAATCTAAAAGCTAACTATCGACTCCCATGAAAATTTCTCGCCTGACCATCGTACTTGCCCACCACCTAAGCAAAGAATTAGCTAATTATCCTTTGCTTGTGTACTTAAACTTTGCAATTTCAACATTTGCGCAACTTGCATTTTCTCTCACTCGCTTCTTCAGTTCATGCACTCAAAGACCTTATTTCTTTATACCACACGTGCTGCAACAAACTTAGGTTGTGGATGATGTTCTTTACACAGTGGAATGGCCTTTCCCATTTCCCATCCAACTATTTAGAGACGCAGCTCCCTCAGTTGGCTTGGGAGGTTTTTTACCAAGGACATCTCCATGCCTCCCCCCAACCAGCAGGGCTCACCTCAGTCCTCAGCTTTTTTTTTTTTTTTTTTACCCCCTCGTGGTAACAGCCTTCCTGTGGAGGAATTAATGGGTTTCTAAAAGTATTCAGTGTGAATCTACAATTTTCATAGTCATGAAAATAAAGAAAACTCTTTGAATGAGAAGGTGTGTCCAAACTTTTGGTCTGTACTGTACGTAACCTGAGACAGCTCCCTTTTCGAGGGATCTTCGAACTGTGTCCTCTAGGGGGCGCTTTGGGGAACAGTATACCCACGACGCCATGCTGAGGGGAGTGCAGGCCAGAATGATGGTGATCACTAAGTACCAACTTTACCATTTCCATGGGAGTTGACCCTGGGACGTTTAGACGGCTGTCTGTGACAGTGCCCCTTACGGCCAAAAGGCCTAAGCTACATACCCAACTTAATTGTTAGGGCCTCAGCCCAGGGTCGAGCTGAAGGCTTCACATGCAAACTTTCCATAGCATGAATTTTCAAATACTGTTCTAAGGAGGGGCTCTCGTGACACTCTGATAGAGCAGCTCATAGATGAAATGTTGCATCTCAAAACAGTATGATTGAGAGTCATCAACTCGAACTATGACAATACTGGAGCGCTCTGGGGAAAAAACAGAGATCTCCGTCTCATATGAGAGGAGACCCCTCGGAGTGACCTGGCCGGACATCCATGAAATTCCCTGCAGTGCTGTGCCAGGCCTGATGTTCAAGGAGGCTCCCGCAGAAGCCTGTGATCTCACCCGCCTAATACCAGAACATTTAGCCAGATCGCTGGTGCTGGCGAGTGTTTAGTAAACAATGTAACTGAGCACTGCAAAGGAAACTCACAGAGTTTATAAGTAGACACGTAACCACCAGCAATTAAATACACATAAGTATATACATAGAGGGTTACATTTACTCACCCACCCTCCTGCGCAGGAGCCCCGCTCAAGGGGTGCCTCTTTTTAGTCTGGACCATCAGTCAGGTGGTTGCTATGAACATAGAACCATAAAAACATTATAGGTCCAGCAGAGGAGTCTGTTATGCGAGAGGTTTCCACCTAACCTTGATCAGGTGGAGAGCTGGTGGTTACAGGGGAAATAGGAAGGGGAGGATAAAAGCAGAAGTTAACCCTCTGAAGTCAATTAACGCATATACGCATTATGAGGCTATTTTCTCTTGATAACCTCTTAGACTCCAGAGGGTTAAAAATCCCCAAAGGGAACGAGTAGATACCTCGGTATCACTCAGATTCGGACAAGAACGCTGCCTCGTCTAGATCATACCCCTTAGGTTCTGCTTACCTCCTCGTGACCCACGATTCCGCTAACCCCTGCCCGCAGGTGGGGGAGGAGAGTGAGTTGCAACACTAGCCTTCTGTGCCCATCTTTGATCCTCAGATCGAGACAGGCCAGGTCTCCTATGTTGTTCAGGCTCAGACCAGGACCTTCGTGGAACGAAGGATCTCAAAGCAGCAGAGTGCGCCTTTGCCTCCCTAAACTTCTCAAATCACAGTCTCAATGGAAATACCGAAAAGTTCAGAAGGCGAAACCTGAGCATCGAGCAGAAATCATTTTCTTTCCTCTCAATGTCTGCCAGGTTCATCCACAGATGTCTCTCCGCTGCCACCATGGCGCCATAGTCCTGCCCATGGCGGAGGCAGCCTGCTTGGTAGCACGGAGAGAGATCCGAGGTGCGGCGCAGCTCAGCTACCTCAGCAGAAAAAGGCTCTATCCAGGTCTCTTAGCAGATCAGTCTGATATGCTTGAAGCACCAGCACTGTGCTGTAATAAAGCCACAGCCTGACCTGCTACTGTGTATGCCTTGCTATTTAAGCGAGATGCTTTTCTGAAGGGGCTTAGATGGCAAGGGAGATTAAGAGAGGATGTTTCCCCTGCAGAAAGAAAAAAATTCCACAGATAAAAATTATTTATAAATTATTTATAAATATTTTAGCTCTTTCTACAGGGGCATTCCCTCATAGCTGCTTGTGCGCATCACCTCGATGTTCGCAGATTACTTTCATGCTGAAACTTATGGATGCGAGAAGAAAACTGCATCTTTCATTTCTTTTTAATCTCTGTATGGAGATCATGCACAAATGAAAGGCTCACCTGAGCTGGAGGGCTATGGTCAAAAGGTAATTTTCGCTCAATAACCTCCAACAGCTCTACATACGCAGGGCAGGAGAATTGAGAAGGCTCAGCCTCAGCTTCTTCACCATCCTCAAATATCTCCTGTTTTTCCCGGGTAATAACCCAGCAGAGCACTAACCTCAGTATCAGAAAGTCTTAAAGATATAACATCATCCTCCCTAGTCTCTCTCTCATCCACCGCCCTTTTTTTTTTATGTTTTTTTTTTTTTTTACGAGCGCGAAAGGGAAAGTCCCTCTTTAAACCATTCAGACAGATCCACCTGCATTCTCACAAGCTTATTCTCTTCCACGCCTTGGCACGGACAGGTCCTGAACCACGGGAAGCAGATGGCTGCCTTTTTTTCCCCTTTTCTTTCAGAAGAGACGAACTAAAGCAGAGCTTTTTCATTAAAAAAACGCTCACAATGCACGCAGATTGCCTCCTCAAAGACATCGCGTGCGTGCTCTTCACCCAAACAAATGACGCAAAGATCGCGTGTGTCATCGTGTGTCAAATAACGCAGACACGGATGCACACATCGTCTAAACACTTGCTAGTTGTCGCCATGATAAACATAGAAAGATCGCCCTTACCAGTTCTTTTTGCACACTTCAAACAAAACAGTCAATGAAGATGAAGAAGATAATGACGTGCTCTCCCGGTGCTTATTTATAGTCACGCCGGTAGTGACATCGGAGGCTGTCGCCGGCTAACAAGGTGTTTTTTCAATGTATGCTTCAGACACGGGTCACGCTGAGGTGTTCCCCAAAGGGCCCCCTAGAGGACATAGTTCGAAATTCCCTAGAAAGGGAACTGTCTTTAACTGTCATTTTGCATTATTGAAACACTGTTTTCCTAATGAATGTTGTTCAGTTGCTTTGACACAATATATTTTGTTTAAAGCGCTATATAAATAAAGGTGACTTGACTTGACTTGACTTAAAACTGTATTTTGCCATCTCAAAAAATATATCTAAATTACTACCTATGTTCTCAATGTAAAATGCAGAAATATTCATCCATGCATTTATGACCTCAAGGGCTTGCACTTTAAATCTAGATTAAAGCCCCATCTCTTCATCCTGTTTTACACATAACACACTTGTAATGATCGAACGAAGTTCAGATATGTTTGAAAGAAGGAGACGGGAGTCGGCGTACCGAGGCTCGTGGGAATTTTATGAACAACTCAAAAACGATCTCGCGCCACACACGCATATACTTCACTAACTTCTCAGCTCTTTCTCCACGCTGGCTTCACGGTCCCGCGAGTCCTCAGTTCTCTCTCTCTCTTGCCGTCTTTCAGCTGTCTTAAATACTGCCTCCCCACGCCAATCACTGCAATTAGAAGCAGGTGTTAGTCATTTTCCACTTGACCCACTTACAACCGCTCGTCTCCTCGCTCTCTCTCCCTTCACAGACCTCGCTGAACCACGCCTCCCGTGCCACATACCATCCGGCCTGTAGTCCCCCCCCCCCATTCCTGGAGAGGAAATCTGTGCCCTTGGCCTGTGAATCACCTTGAACTTAAATGGCTGTAAAGCCAGATACAAACGGGTGATTTGCGCGTTGGTATCCTTCATGCGGTGGAGCCACTGGAGGGGCACGTGGTCTGAGCAGAGGATGAACGCTTGGCCCAGGAGGTAATAACGAAGGGTGAGCATCACCTACCTGATGGCCAAACACTCCTTCTCTATGGTGCTGTACTTAGTCTCCCTCTTTGAGAGCTTTTGACTAATGTACAGCAACAGGCAGTCCTCCCCCTCCACCTCCTGGGACAAGACCGCGCCCAGCCCCCTGTCCAACGCGTCAGTCTGCAACAGAAAGTGGAGAGAAAAGTTAGGAGAGTTCAGGAGCGGTGCGCCACACAGGGCAGCCTTAACCCGGGTAAAGGCATGTTGGCACTACTTCCTCCACTAGAACGTATCTGCTGCCTCCTTTTTAGTGAGGTCAGTCAGCAGGCTGGTGAGGTCCGAATAACCTGGAATAAATCTCCTGTAATATCCCGCCAGCCCCAGGAACTGCCTCACCTCCTGTTTGGTCTTGGGCCTGGGGCAGGTTGCAATCGCTGCCGTCTTGTCAATTTGGGGACGCACCTGCCCGTGGCCCAAGTGGAAGCCCAGATACCTTACCTCCACCCATCGTTAGCCCCGCCCATCTCAATGCCCCGAGGACAGCCCTCACATGCTCCATATGCCATTGCCAGTCTCCGCTATAGATGATGGTATCATCCAGGTAGGCCACGGCATATGCAGCATGGGCCGCAGAACTCGATCCATGAGTTGCTGAAACGTAGCCGGGGCCCCGAACAAGCCGAAAGGAAGCATCACGAATTGGTGTAATCCAAACGCCGTGGTGAAGGCTGTTTTTTCTTTGGATATGTGAGATAAAGGGATCTGCCAATATCCTTTAGTTAAGTCCAATGTCGAATAAAAATGAGCTGTACCTAACCGATCGAGCAACTCGTCAATCCGCGGCAAATTCTAATTGTAAACAGCTGATGTCAGTGAGCTGCGAGAGGTGATCCCCTCCCAGGGCCAGGGCGAGGGATTTGTCTTTGATAATCGCTTCTGGCCCGAGATCCTCCTCTCAGCTGACTGCGGTCGCGAGCAACGCTGATTCCTCCTTGCTCCATTTTTTAAGGAGGTTGAGGTGGTAAATTTGCAGTGCGTCGCCTCTATCTGTTCGTATCACTTGATAATTGAGATCTCCCAAATGCTGTGTGACCTCAAAAGGGTCCTGGCCACTCTGCTAATAACATGGAGGTTGGCAGTAATATGAGTACTTTATCTCCCGGTGCAAATTCTCAAAGCTTAGTTCCCCTGTTAAACAACTAGCTCTGCCTTCCCTGGGCCTGAAGCAAATTCACCATAGAAAGCCACCCCAGTGTATGAAGTTTTACTCTCAGGTCCATGACATACTGAATTTCGTTCTTGCTATCTGACCGTCCGTCCTCCCAAACTTCTTTTAAGACTTCTAACACCCCACGGGGCTGGCGTCCATAAAGAAGCTCGAAGGGGGAAAACCCCGTGGAGGCTTGGGGGACCTCACGCACAGCAAATAAAAGGGGTTCCAGCCATATTTGCCAATTATTTGCAGGTTACGAATCATTGTTTTCAACGTGCAATTAAACCGATCAACCAGTCCGTCCGTTTGTGGGTGATAGACACTGGTACGTACCGCTTTAATGTCCAACAATTCACTTAACGCGCGTGACATAAACGCGGTGCCCTGATCCGTGAGAATCTCTTTCGGGAGATTAAACGAAACAGGGCATCCGCCACACTCTTTGCTGAGATGTTGCAGAGCGCCACTTCCTCCGGATATCGTGTTGCGTAGTCTACGATGACTAACACAAATCGATGTCCTCCTGCCAATCGTTCTAATGGCCCGATGAGGTCCATGCCAATTCGTTCGAAGGGGACCAGCACTAAAGGGAGAGGACGCAAAGGCACTTTTGGGGTGGCCGGTGGGTTCACCAACTGACATTCCCGACACGACGTGCACCATCTGCACACGTTCTTGTGAATACCCGGCCAAAAAAATTGTGTCATTAGACGATGTAGTGATGCCGTCACTCCTAAATGCCCTGCCATTGGATTTAAATGCACCGTCTGGAACAACATTTCCCGACGGCTCGGAGGTACTAACAACTGGGTTGTATCCTCTTTTGTCTGAGTGTCGTGGGTCACTCGATACAACCGATCCTTAATAATGGCAAAATACTGGAAAGAGAGCACGCGATCAGGGTGCCCATCGATGAAACGGACCTGCTCGAATGCGTGTTTGAGGGTCGCATCTTGGGACTGTTCAAGGGGGAAGTCATCGCGACTGGAGAGGGTTAGCCTCGCGAAACCGATTGGTTCCCCTGAGACCGCCCACTAGGTCATGGCACAGATTCTCCCACCTGAGGGCTCGCCCTCCCCCCGGCCGTCTCTTATTCCCAGAGGCATCCACTGTTAAACACCTCAATAATTGTTCGAAAGTGGGCCAATTGGTTCTCAACATTAGTGGATGTTGGAGGCGCGAACTAACGGCCACCTCCACATAATGCTTTTTTCCTCTAAATTTGATGGCTATGGCTTTTACAGGGTATTCCACTATATCTCCGTGCACACACCTCACCTTAACCATGCGGCCCGTATCCAATGCCCCCATTTGTATCAGGCTTTGATGGATGGAGGTCTGGTTACAACCTGAATCCACCAAAGCCCGATAGGTACTCCCCTTAATACTCACGGGTATTTGGTACAACCCGGCTTGATCGGGGGCAGCCTGCTGGTCGTCCTGGATAAATAAAACATCCCAAAAATAAACATTTAATAAACATAATTAAGATAAATTGTCCTTTTATACAGTAACGTTTAAAAGACAACACAAATAAAGTGGCCTTTAAAAACGTTGTATGTTTTAATTCTATGACTCTCCTCATTAATCAACACATTCTTGTATTCTGTCTGGAATATATTTCTAGCCTCTCCATCACATCTTGCTCTTCAAAGGGATAGTTCACCCAAAAATGACAATTCTATCACCATTTACTGAACCTCTGTCATCCCAGATGTTTCAAGGGGACAGGACCACTTCAGAAACCACACAAAGTGAACATGACAGTCAATATTAGAACATTGGTATTTATCGTTTCACTTAAGACAATGATTCATTAATAGGGGATGCATGGTCTGTCATATTCTCTTTGTATATAGTTTCTGAAGTGTCATTTTTGGATGTTCCATTATATAAAGAGAAATGTTTTTTTTTTTTTTTTTTTTTCAAAACTCTTTGTGTTCATCTGATAAATTAAAGTCATATAGGATGGCATGAGGGTGGAAATTATGGACTTTGCTTTTAATCCATTTCCCTGTATTTTTTTTTTTTTTTTTTTTTTTTGGTGTTCCGCTGGGTTTAATTTTACTTGTTGTTTAACTAAATATACATGTTTTACATGTGCCATTGCATTTGTTTCGTTCCCTCCCTTTAACCATTCTTCTGTATTGTATGTCGGGGAAAAAAAAGTACTTCTATTTTTTTAATACTTGAGTACAAATTAAAGTTTTTTACTTTTTTACTTTTACTCAAGTATGATTTTGAGCAGATACTTGTACTTTCATTTGAGTAAAATTTGTGAGTATTTTTTACACTTCTGCAGCTACAATTGTAATTAGTAAATAATGCAATTTAATTACAATTTATTTATTTACTATTTATATATTTGATTTAAATTCTTTTTTGACCCCTGTAGTAGTTTTATTTTTAATTATTATTATTATTATTTTTACTTCCATAATATTTGAGGGAGGGGGAACAATTAATTGAAATTACAATCCTGTTTAGGGCACCCATTGGTTCAGCACTTTTTTTCTATGGACGTCTTAGCTTATCGGGACAATTATTACTAATAATTTTTCTTTTTATTCCTACATTAGCCTACGTAAGTATCTAATTTTGTCAGAATTTTGTCCCTCCCCCAAGTCAGGCGGAATATTTGGCAACCCTGTCAGATCGGCACCAGAAGCAAGTGCGTGAGAGACGAGAACATCCACTAAGGAACAGGAACGCCCTGCAACGGGTTACAAAACACATTTCTGACAATGTCGAAGGATGCTGTAGTCCAGTTCGGTGTCGTTTGCGCGTTACTGTTTCCAGGAGTCTTTGGTTTTGGTGAGTATTATTTTACTGAAGCCTCTCGTGCTAACGATGGCACATCGTTGCATGAGCGTCATGCACTTATGAGTTTTGAGGGGGCAGGTGTGTGTGTGTGTGTGTGTGTGTGTGTCTGTGTGTGGAATGGGGGTTTGGGGGGGGGGGGGGGTGTTGAGTTGGAGAGGGTCGTTCTTGTGTCTCAGGTGTGCATGAGTGAGGGGGTGGGGGGGGGGGGGGGTATGTGACACAGCAGCACTGCATAACAGATATAAGCTAATAGATTTATTTGATTCAATTTTTATTCAGGATATTTCCAAACGCAATAACTTATCAGGAAATGTCTTAAACATTATATAAGAATATATTTAAAGGAAATAATTTACTTAAGTACCAGATAAGTGTGTCATAACATAGTTTTAATACGAATGACTTTGTATTTAATGTGAATTGAATAAAAATAGGCCTATTGTCAGTTAATAACATTTTCATTTTACAAAGAGCAAAGAACATTCTACATTATCAAATAACTTTTTCACTTCTGTCTAGCCAGAGTTCAGGCACTCTTAAAACTCCCATTTAAATCACTGAAGCTGTTTACACTGCAAAATGAACATCTTACTTACATTCGTATCTGCACTCTGTTGTTTATAATTCAGACAGTGAGCAAGTGAACGAAACGCATTTCAGCGCTGACTCAACAGAATCGTGTGTGAGGAGTTCTACTGCAGCGCTGTACAAACGCGTCTGTCTCTGCAGCGCAGGCCAAAGCGCAAACGCAGATTTGAATTTAGTAGCTGATGATATTACGAACTGAACGATCTAATCACACCGGTATGATTGTATCAAATAGAAAAAATATATAATTCGGCTATTTTTTGTATCTTTTGGAAGCTGTATTTAAAATCCACTTCGTTAAGACATCACTTCGAATGGTCATGACGCCTCTGCATTGTTGTAACATATATTTTAATCAGTCCCATTGTGAAATATAATGTGAACAAGAAAGAACAACTGACTAAAAGAATAAAAATAAGACAACAAATAACACATGAGGAGATAAAATGCGATAAGAGAACTACATTGACTGAGGCAGTTGCATTTTGAACTCCAGCCAAAATTAAAAACATTGATTGGTGAAATTTACTAAGATTAATGAATGATGCACAAGATTGTTGCAGATGTGAGAGTGAGTTTGTGGTAAGAGTGCAAGTACAGCTATCAGAATGAGCCGTTTGCTGTACTGCATAATATAGAGTATTAGAGAATCTGACCAGGGCCGTATTAAGACAGTGTGGTGCCCCTGGGCAATATAACGCAAATATATAAACAAATCTTTCGATCCCTGTAACATTTTGAATTGTAGCTAAACGTCTAGCATCCTTGTCTTTCTTTAACTTTCTTTTTGCAAAACCACTCAATTGACGTCTGTCCATTTTGATTCATTTTCTGTAGCCGTTAAAAAAAATTACACATTTTGCGCATACTTGCTGTGGACCAACAGATTGGAGACGGAAGGGGAGGGACTGATAGTGGTCATGTAATCTTTATTTATTTATAATCTATTATTATTGTTGTTAAGTTAGTGTTCATAAACGAGTTATGCATGGTCTTTTAAGAATTTCAAGTTAATAATAACATTTACGAAAAATATATTTTTAAAGCTTCTGTCATGTGGTGCCCCCCTAGTTGTTGTGAATGGTTGGTGCCCCTGGGCACTGGCCCAAGTGCCCTTATTGGTTAATCCGGCTCTGCATCTGACAGCTGAAAGCCATGACTGACCAGTCCAATCGATGATATGTGCTTCTTTAGGAAAAATTTATTTAATAGCCAAATTCCTGGAGAGGTACCATTCATCTTACACAAACTATGGCAGGAAAGGTCAGTGAAGGCCGTCTGCATCCTGAGACACTGTCTGGGATGGATGTTACAGAGCCGCTGAGATCATCAGCTCTGTGAGACAACCACTGCTCAAAATGACTTCAATACACTTAAATTACTCTCTGTTCTTATATATTGTTCCTGTTTTTATTATTATTGTTATTATTTATATTATGTGAACTGCCTAATAAAACATTCGAGGAACATTTTTTTTTTCTTTTATTTGCTTTTTTTTTGGTTCAAGACTTAGTGAGGTCATTTTTTTTATCTCTTCAGACAGATAATTAAAAAAAATGCAGTCTATCAGCATGCTAAACATTTTAACGTCTTCAAGAGATAAATAGAGTTGTTTATCATCTGTTGGTTATCACATTGTTTCAGTACAGTAAAGCATTTATTTTATATGACAAAAATCTTACTATTTCTATTTTTTTATTTTTTCTGAATTTAGAATGATCTGTTAGATATCATATATCTTAACAGAGACATCTGCATGTAGGATCTTCATTTCTCTTCTCTAATGGCAGATCATCACATGGCTTCCAGCTGGAGTCCCACTCAATACGGTTGACTTTAGCAGATGTCTTATCTCTATTGAAGTCATTAGTGTCAGTTTGCCTTGTCTCTTTAATAAACAAATGTTTGGGTCTAGAGTTCTAATATTTGTTTATGTGTTTGAGTGTTAAACCTTTTCTTATTTCTCTTTCGCACTTTCACGTCCTTCCTCTTGTCTATTTTTGATTTTTAGTTCTTTATTTAAAAGTACATTATTGGTTCTAGAACATGGTATGCAGCCTTTGGGTTTATTTTCACACTTGTATCACAGTAAAACCACAGTTAGGTCTGATCTGTGATCACACGTGGTTACAGCTGCAAATCAGTGTGGCCTTAAACCTGGTTTGATTGAGTACATGGAGGTGTTGGTTGAAATAATAATCAATAATCAAACAAAGCAACAGTGTGTGTACAGGCATAGGCAGTCTTTAATAATCCAAACAGGGTAAATCCAACACAGAAGAAAGCACCACAACACATAGTAAAGAAAAGCCCAGATAACCAAGAACTGAAAGAGTGAGCAAAAGACGTGATAAAGAGATTGAAAGTATGCAGCTGAAACTCATGAATGTCCAAAAGCACGATGCTGACCGAACACAAAGTTCATATATATGAGGCTTCAAATGCAAAGCCTGCAAGCACCTAACATGTTCTTCTAATATGAGCATTTTTACCAGGCTCATATATTTAAGTTCAGTTATTTCACTTTAATGGCAACAACCTATTCATTGCCAATAAAGTGAAATTAAAAAGCCCAAACATAGAATGAAAAAAAATATATATAATAATTTTTTAAAAGTGTTTAGGATGGCACTTACAGGCTTTTGCATTTGAAGTCTTCATATATACACAGGTGCATCTATATTTTTTTGCATTTCAAAAATTATTCAAGATTCATTACATATAAAGTAAAACATTTCAAAAGTTTTAGATTTTATTTTGATGATTAGAGTTTAAAGCTCATGAAAGTCAAAAAATAAAGTATCTCAAAATGTTATTGCTTTCGGAGGTGGATGCTGCTGTGTGGGAATGCAGTTGTTTAACACTTATGGGAGGCAATTATACAGAAATACTTTGACAGACTTTGCACAGGCATTTTTGAATAACCATAAGAACATTTTAGGTGCTGTGGTAAACAAGGTTTACCATCCAGTACCGCTAAGTCACTTGACTTTTTTGATGCATTTGGAGTAATTTATTCACAAAATGCATTTCCCATTATCCACATTTCCTCTTTTTCGCACAAATCAGAAACGTTTTTGTGAATTACAGCATTTTTAGTGGAAATTTAGCATTTCCATCACTCAATTCTGATGCGATACTTCAAAATGCGCAGGGTGATGGAAACCCAGCTACTGAGGTGTGGCATGGAAGAGATCCACCTGTGGCACTGCTTAGGCACTATTGAGCCTTCAGCTCACCTGGATAGTTGGATTGACTGTTTCATCTTTCTCTTGAAAATATCCCAGATTCCATATAGAGTTCAAGTCAAGCATTTTGGATGGCCAAGCAAGCACAGTAATATCATGGACAGCAAACCACTTGGAACCAGTCAACTTTGCTTTTAAATACTTTGATACAGCACTCTGTGAACAGCCAGACCTTTCAGTAATTACCTTCTGTGACATTCCCCTTATTTTGGAGGGTGTCAATGATCGTCTTCTGGACTATTGCCAAGTCAGCAGTCTTCCCCATTATTGTGATTTTAAAGAACAAGAGACACCTGTAACTTATACGGTAGCGATGGTCATTAAATTAAACTCAAATGTAAATATTAGGGCCGGGACTTTAACGCGTTAATTGAGATTAATTAATTACACAAAAAATAACGCGTTAATTGAGATTAATTAGTTACAGAAAAAAATTTCCCGCATTTTTAATAACTTATTTTTGCACCGTGGAACGTTTCTAACTGGATGAGTTTCGGCGGACCGATTATACTGAAGCACCAACTAGCGTTCGCATATCACCGCAGCACATGATCGAACCATAGTTGCGCTTATAAAACGCGACTTTGGGCTTTTTTTTTTGTAAGTCGCGTAAAAACAACACGGGTTGCGGTTGCATTTTTGGGCTTATTAAAGAATAGATGGTTGCTTGTTAGGACAATCTGACAAGCAACTTCGTTTTCTTTACATCTATGGTGTACATTGATACTGATACATTGATTGACACTGTCTGCTTAAAGATATAGCCAAATCAGTGCAATCGTATAAGTGCTGTGGCGTAACATTCGACAAAACATTCCGCTGAATCCGCCCCCTTATCCCCCTCATTGGAGTAAAATCACGTTCAACGTGCAGGCGGCGCGCTCTATGATCTACAGAAACACACGTATTTCAATTTCTACAAACAATGCCTCCGACGAAGAGGAGAATTTTATTTTATTAAGCTAAATATATGTTACAGCTACCCTTAATGCTCTTGTCTTTCCCTTCTTGTCTTTTTGTCCTTTTCCTTCTCCCCAATCCGATTCAGCCTCACAGGTGATCGGAAATGAGGAACGTTTTTATTTATTTTTATCCTTTTTTTCCTAATCAGTTTATCCTTTTCTAATAAAGCAGTGGTTTCACTTTAATATGTTGCAGGCTCATTTATTGTTAATAAATATTAATGCGGAAAATAAATTATCAAATAATATTGGGCTTGTTTTGGGCTTGTTTTTGAAGCTCCAGTTGCGTATTTGTCTCGCGAGAGTTGGCAACTGTGGATCGAACCTCAAGTATCACCTCAACGCAAAACATATAGCAGCTAGCGTGGACTTTACACTTTATGTTGAACTATGTATTATTTTGTTGGTGCAACTGGCAGTTTATGTTAAACTCTTTATTGTTTTGGCCAAGGTTATTGAGAGTTGGACTTAGTATGTTATGGCCTCTGAAGTAACAGAAAGATGTTTTCTAATAGTCATGGTTTCCAATGTTCTGAATGTAATTGACAGAATTGTGTATTACTTAAAAAAACTGTTTACAGAAGGTTCCAGCACCTATAAGCTACCTGAATTTCTAAAATGTACTATTTCTAAATTGTTTCTAAATATGCTATAGCTACACTTAATGGCAAAAATTGCACTGCTCTGCTAGACTTGGTTGAATAAAAATAAACAATATTTTGTTGCTTAAGGTTATGTATTCAGTCATTATTCAATGGTATACTATAAATCCATGTGAAAAAAATTACTTCTCACTGTTCTCAGGTCAAATATTTATATGCGATTAATTTCGATTAATTAATTACAAAGCCTCTAATTAATTAGATTAATTTTTTTTAATCGAGTCCCGGCCCTAGTTATAAGATTATTTAATATTTTTTCATATTTAATAAAAAATTTTTTTACTTTAATGAGCTATGAGCTCTTATCCATTACATTATATTATTCATTTAGCTGATCCAAAAAAAAAAAAAAACTTTTGAATTGTTTTACTTTGCATGTTATGAATCTAGTATATATGAAAGTTTCACTTTTTGAAATGTAAAAAAAAAAAAAGAATTATTTGAATTTTGCCAATTACGATCGCGGGACCCAACGTAGCAGAGTGCGTCGTGGGACAACACCTGATGGGTGAGTGCGAGTGGGTAGAGACTTTTGTGTGTGTAATATGGGAGAATAAGGGTGAACACACACACACACACACACACACACACACACACTCACACACACACACGGTTCGTTTAGCCAGCCCTGGCTCAGTTGTAAGAGGTGGTTTGCCATGAGTGCGGTACGCATGTAGTGTGAGCAGAGTGTGGACCTTCTGATAGGTGTAGCACGATTGTGTGTACATTTCTTAGGCCGGTGACTAATTGGCTGCGTGGCGTCTCTGCTGCGTGTCAGGAGCTTGGCGGCTGACTCGCGTTTTCTGTGTCTTTATAACACCAGAACCGTGCCTGACACGCTGCTGCTGCTGTAGGGAGACCAGGCTCTTGTCTTCATGACAACAATATCAACTTTTTTTTTTACACACCTACACCTACGCCTACTGATAAAGGACACCGTCAACAGTATTGATGGCAAAATAGACTATGTTTGACAGGTGCAATATTTGAAAATCGATTATTATTTATTTTTATTTTGTTAATTACATTTATATCTGAATTTATGTCAACCTATAGACTTTCAAATATCAAAATGTCATGAATTAATATGTATTTGTGTTCAAAATGACATATAAAAATATTTTTCCTATTTTGCCTGGAAACGCTTCCAACACGCGCACGTGTCGCGTGAAAAATAGGCGTCGGTTCTATTTTTAACATGCACGTGTTTTCCGCGCGGCTTGAGCCGCACATGAGACGCGCGTCTCACGCAGGCAGTCTGCAAGCTCTAACCTGTTAACATGGGAGCCAAATTAATAACAGACACGCCACGCAGCTGAGACACTTGCTCCACGCATTCAGTGTGTCGTCGGCCTTAGTGGCAAAAGTGATAGTTCTGTGTAACGATGTACAAACTTCACAATCATCGGGAAGAAGGAGGGGGGAACCGGCGGACAATCAAAATAAATTTCATAATAAAATGAAGACAAAACAGTGCCACGCACAAACAAAATCAAACCACAAACTAAAACTCAGGCCTGGTCACGGTGACCTGCGGGAACCTGGGGGTAGGACAGATGAGGCGAGAGAAAAGGAGATGGAAGGATGAGGAGTGACAGAGACCAGAGAAGGGAGAGAGGAGCAAAAAGAAGAAGAAGAAAAAATTAGGTTCCCTGACACGCTGCTTTGCCCTCCACCAGCTGGGTGATCTCCTCCATGGTGCCTGGCGGTGGCACTGGACGGACCTCGGCGGACGGCACGACACTCCTCTGCCGCCCGGTGGATGGCTCCTCTGGTTTTGGGCAGCCGGCAGGAGTCTCCCGTTCCCTGCTCCTCCCCATCATGGTGGACGGCAGCAGGCTCCGGCCCTCTGGTGAACGGCAGCGACTCCTCAACTCCCTCATGGACGTCAGCCGCCCCTCCACATCACGGGCGGCTGGCAGCGAGCTCGCCCATCCCCGGTAACTGACTCCAGCCCACCGCCTCGAGCGTCCATGGCGGCACACTTGGATTCACCACAGCGGCGAGGGATCTTCAGCAGCGTGTCCTTCCTTCTCCCGGGCTTCGGCACCACTGTAACGATGTACAAACTTCACAATCATCGGGAAGAAGGAGGCGGGAACCGGCGGACAATCAAAATACATTTAATAATAAAATGAAGACAAAACAGCACAGCAGCCCTTAATGGCCGGCTGCCGCGCACAAAAAAAATCAAACCCAGGCCTGGTCCTCTCTCGTCATTCACTGTCGTTGCTCCTGTTTTATTTCCTTCGATCTCCTCCGTAGGACTCAAGACCGCCCCCATTCCCACGGCTCCATCCGGTGACCGGGGTTTCCCCAATAGCGGCATCGGATTGGATTCGCTTAGATAAATAGGACCCACCTCGGATTTCTGAGGAAATCAGAAAAAGAGCTGTGAAAAATACTTAGACATGGACTTCTTATACTCACCTAAAACCCCCGAGAAGGAATTGGAAGAAGAGATGATGGAAAGGCTAACTTTGGTGCTGAGAAAGCCGTACAACAGTAGATTGTGCATGGCGAGGTTTCTCTGTGAAAATACGGACAGCGTGCAAGATGGATGAATCAAGATCAAAGATGATGTGACCTCATATCATAATATGTTCCCTCAAATATAATCTGGTGATGGTATTAACTGTTTTACAGTGATATAATAAAGGTTTTAAATAAAAAATCCTAGAATGAAATGGAAATAAAATATTTTAAATATAACAATCAATAAAGAGGATGTATAATAAAATATTTAAAATAAAAATCCACAAGCTACTGCATATGTGCCAATGAGTCAAATACCAGTTGGTGCTTCCTCTAATATTCCATCACAACTAGTTGGTGCTACTTGTAATATTTATTCACAATCAACAAAGATGCAGCACAAAGGAGGATTGAACACTCATGACAGCAGTACTCACCATCAACAGGATCCAAGGGAAATATGACAACACAAGCTACAAACCCTCTTCAATCTCAAGATGAACCTCTGTTTGAGAGGCAGGAAGAGCTCACTGCATATCTGGTACATCAAGCGCAACCTCACACACATTCATATAGAGAGATTCCAGTCTTTTATGTTAATTCACTCCATTATGTACCCTTTATTCAAGCGTTTGAGCATGGTATTGAGGAAAGGACTCATAATATAAAAGGGATTGCTTTTATTTTCTGGAGCAATTTACCACAGGACAACCGAAAGAATTGGTTCAGAGTTGCCAACATCTTGATCCTGAAATAGGGTATTCATTAGCTACAAATCATTTGAAGAAACAATTTGGCAATGAGTTTTAAGTATCTGCTGTGTATATAGATAAAGCTTTAGGCTGGCCCTTGATAAAGATAGAGGACGCCCAAGGGTTATATGCAAATTCCTTGTTTCTGCGCTCATGTTGTTATTTTATTGAGAATATATTTTATATGCAAGAGCTCAGTATGCCAAGTAATATGAGAACTGTTGTAATGAAGTTACCTTTCAAGCTGAGAGAATGTTGGAGAGTAACAGCCTGTGAGTTAATGCATTTGATCCAAGAAATAGCTAATTTCTTACATCTTTTGGATTTCATTGAACAACAAAGTGCAAGCAAACCTAATAAGATATTCAAGGGAAACAGTTTTGCTACAAATGTTGTTGCTTCAGTTCCAGTTAAAAACTTACAACAAGGGATTTGTTCAGTGAGCAAGACCAATGAAAACAAGACTTGCTTGTTATGTCAAGGCATTCATGTATTAAAAAGGTATTGTGCTTTAAAGAAGTCACATCGAGAAAAGATTGACCTTTTGAAAGGAAAATGAATTTGTTTCAGTTGTTTGAATTCAGGACATGTAAGCAAAGTGTCACGATTCGCACACACAAACAGGTAGATTCAAATGCAGTTTATTTAGGGGTATCCAAAAATCATAATCCAGTCAGGCAAAAGGTCAACATCCAGAAAAGCAGTCCAAAAACATGGAACACGACAAACACTAGGGAACACGAAAAAGCAGGGTGACATAAACCAAGGACTCCATGACAATGACAGAAACAAACGTTATATATGGACAGGTGCAAACAATGTGAGTGAGAACAGCTGTGTGCAATGAAGTGATTAGTCAAGATAAGGGCTTGAGTGAAATGCAGTACTGAAGTGGGGTGACGATAAGGGGAAGTGAAACCTTTAGTGGGGAACAGAGGACAGGAAGTGAAAAAACAACAACAAAACAAACTAAAGAGACCAGGGCAGATCAGAGAGTTCAGGGGCCCAGGGCAGTGCTGACAGAGCAGGAATCCAGGGTGGAGCAGGTGGAACTGGAGCCCACCGGGTAGGCACAGGCAGAACTGGAGCCCACCATAGCCGAACAGACGGGAGCGAAGCCCACCAGGTCAGAGCAGAGGACCAAGACAGAGGATCACCACAGCCGTGCGGACGAGTCAGAGGCCCAACAGCGGCGCAGAGGACCACCTCAGCTGTTACCGACGAGACAGAAGCCCACCAGGGCAGCAGTTGCCGCCACCGCTGTAACAGTCTCCTTGACATTAATAAAACAGGCCGAGAGAGCTTTGCTGGGTACAACAGACAGGATGTGATGAGGCTCTGGAAGTTCAGCTGAGACGTGACCAGGCTCTGGAAGAATGGTATTGATTTGACTGGGCTCATAAAGAACAACCGTGGCATGACCAAGTTCACAGAGATCAGCAGTTACTTGACCTTGTTCATGGAGATCAACGGTGACTTGACTTGACTCATGAGGTTTAACTGTGGTTTTACTTGACTCATGGGTGTTAATGGTGACTTGACCTGACTCTGGATGGTCAATGAAGACTTGACTTGACTCTGGACGGTCAATGGTGATCTGACTAAACTCTGGGAAATCAACGGGGACCTGATCAATGTTGATCTGCCTAGACTCTATGTAATCAATGGGGACCTGATCAATGGGGAACTGACTCGACTCTGGGAAATCAATGGGGACCTGATCAATGGTGATCTGACTCGACTCTGGGAAATCAACGAGGACCTGATCAATGGGGACCTGACTCGACACTGGGAAATCAACAGGGACCTGATCAATGGGGACCTGACTCGACACTGGGAACTCAATGGGGACCTGATCAATGTCAAAGTCAAAGTCACCTTTATTTATATAGCACTTTAAACAAAATACATTGCGTACTGAACAACATTCACTTGGAAAACAGTGTCTCAAAAATGCAAAATGAAAGTTAAAGGCAGTTCATCATTGAATTCAGTTATGTCATCTCTGTTCAGTTTTAAATAGTGTCTGTGCATTAATTTGCAATCAAGTCAATGATATCGCTGTAGATGAAGTGACCCCAACTAAGCAAGCCAGAGTCGACAGTGGCAAGGAACTGAAACTCCATCGGTGACAGAATGGAGAAAAAAACCTTGGGAGAAACCGGGCTCAGTTGGGGGGCCAGTTCTCCTCTGACCAGACGAAACAAGTAGTTCAATTCCAGGCTGCAGCAAAGTCAGATTGTGCAGAAGAATCATCTGTTTCCTGTGGTCTTTTCCTGGATGTCCTCTGAGAAAAGGTTTTTACAGGGGATCTGTATCCGGGTGACTGCAGTGATCCTCTGATCTGGACACAGACGGGATCTGGTGGCCAGAGTGACCTCAGAACAAGAGAGAAACGGATAAATATTAGCATACAGTAGATGCCATTCTTCTAATGATGTAGCAAGTGCATAGGGTGTTATGTGAAGTGGTTCTGGTTCCAGTTTACCTAATTAATGCAGCCTAAAAATCCTTTAACTGATTTGGATATTAAAAGCATATTAGTATGTTATGTGTATGCCAGGTTAAAGAGATGGGTCTTTAATCTAGATTTAAACTGCAAGAGTGTGTCTGCCTCCCGAACAATGTTAGGTAGGTTATTCCAGAGTTTAGGCGCCAAATAGGAAAAGGATCTGCCGCCTGAAGTTGATTTTGATATTCTAGGTATTATCAAATTGTGTTTGAGAACAACAGTTTTGAGAACGTAGCGGACGTAGAGGAGTATAATATAAAAGGAGCTCATTCAAATACTGAGGTGCTAAACCATTCAGGGCTTTATAAGTAATAAGCAATATTTTAAAATCTATACGATGTTTGATAGGGAGCCAGTGCAGTGTGGACAGGACCGGGCTAATATGGTCGTACTTCCTGGTTCTAGTAAGAACTCTTGCTGCTGCATTTTGGACTAGCTGTAGTTTGTTTACTAAGCATGCAAAACAACCACCCAATAAAGCATTACAATAATCTAACTTTGACGTCATAAATGCATGGATTAACGTTTCTGCATTTGACATTGAGAACATAGGCCGTAATTTAGATATATTTTTGAGATGGAAAAATGCAGTTTTACAAATGCTAGAAACATGGCTTTCTAAGGAAAGATTGCGATCAAATAGCACACCTAAGTTCCTAACTGATGACGAAGAATTGACAGAGCAACCATCAAGTCTTAGACAGTGTTCTAGGTTATTACAAGTGGAGTTTTTAGGTCCTATAATTAACACCTCTGTTTTTTCTGAATTTAGCAGTAAAAAATTACTTGTCTTCCAGTTTTTTATATCGACTATGCATTCCATTAGTTTTTCAAATTGGTGTGTTTCCCCGGGCTGCGAAGAAATATAGAGCTGAGTATCATCAGCATAACAGTGAAAGCTAACACCATGTTTCCTGATGATATCTCCCAAGGGTAACATATAAAAGCGTGAAGAGTAGCGGCCCTAGTACTGAGCCTTGAGGTACTCCATACTGCACTTGTGATCGATATGATACATCTTCATTCACTGCTATGAACTGATGGCGGTCATATAAGTACGATTTAAACAATGCTAATGCACTTCCACTGATGCCAACAAAGTGTTCAAGTCTATGCAAAAGAATGCTGTGGTCAATTGTGTCAAACGCAGCACTAAGTTCCAATAAAACTAAAAGAGAGATACACCCACAATCAGATGATAAGAGCAGATCATTTGTAACTCTAAGGACAGCAGTCTCAGTACTATGATACGGTCTAAATCCTGACTGGAAATCCTCAAATATACCATTTATCTCTAAGAAGGAATATAATTGTGAGGATACCACCTTTTCTAGTATCTTGGACAGAAAAGAGAGATTTGAGATTGGGCTATAATTAACTAGTTCTTTGGGGTCAAGTTCTGTTTTTTTGATGAGAGACTTAATAACAGCCAGTTTGAAGGTTTTGGGGACATATCCTAATGACAATGAGGAATTAATAATAGTCAGAAGAGGATCTATGACTTCTGGAAGCACCTCTTTTAGGAGCTTAGATGGTATAGGGTCTAACATACATGTTAGTTTAGATGATTTAACAAGTTTATACAATTCTTCCTCTCCTATAGTAGAGAATGAGTGGAACTGTTCCTCAGGGGGTCTATAGTGCACTGTCTGATGTGATACTGTAGCTGATGGCTGAATGGCTATTATCTCTAATAGTATTGATTTTAGAAGTAAAGGAGTTCATAAAGTCATTACTGCTGTGGTGTTGGGAAATGTCAACACTCGTTGGGGCTTTATAACCTGGGGTTATGTTTGTTTTCTTCTAAAAGAGAAGAAAAGTAATCAGATCTAGCAGTTTGTAATGCTTTTCTGTAGGATAGGTTACTTTCCCACCAAGCAATACAAAATACCTCTAGTTTTGTTTTCCTCCAGCTGTGCTCCATTTTTCAGGCTGCTCTCTTTAGGGTGCGAGTATGCTCATTATACCATGGTGTCAAACTGTTTTCCTTAACCTTCCTTAAGCGTAAAAGAGCAACTGTATTTAAAGTGCTAGAAAAGAGAGAGTCCATAGTTTCTGTTACATCATCAAGTTGTTCTGAGGTTTTGGATATGCTAAGGAATTTGGATACATCAGGAAGATAACTTAAAAAGCAGTCTTTTGTGGTAGAAGTGATGGTTCTTCCATACTTGTAACAAGAAGTAGAATTTACAATTTTGGCTATATGAAGTTTGCACAGAACTAAATAATGATCTGAGATATCATCACTTGGCTGAATAATTTCAACACTATCAACATCAGTTCCATGTGACAGTATTAAATCTAGAGTATGATTTCGACAATGAGTAGGTCCTGAAACGTGTTGTCTAACACCAATAGAGTTCAGAATGTCTATGCGAGTATGCTCATTATACCATGGTGTCAAACTGTTTTCCTTAACCTTCCTTAAGCGTAAAAGAGCAACTGTATTTAAAGTGCTAGAAAAGAGAGAGTCCATAGTTTCTGTTACATCATCAAGTTGTTCTGAGGTTTTGGATGTAACGGATATGCAGATCATCGATTCATGTGTTTAATTCAGATTTTCCAAATGAAACTCTTTTTGCACCAAGTGTCTGGCCTGGCGCCAGCCTGGCTGGACTTAAATTATTTACGATGTTCATGCGAGCTTCAAAGAAGAAATGAAAACCCCCAACCACATTCCAACATACACAAAAGGAAACCTTGCGTAAAGTTCCTTACTTTTGTAAGTCCTTATTAATATGTATTTAAAATATGTTTATGGATTGCATAAAATGGTTAATCCTTGTTATGTGAAGAGTATAAGTTGCAAGCTTATACTTTAGGAAATGTCTCTCCACACTTTAACTTCCTCAAAGAGAGCCACGTTTCTGCAACCCCCATCTTTGCAGGTCGTAAAACTTTACGACCACACTGGAGAGGAGAGAAGCCAAATCTTCTCCCCAATGCATTCTATGGAATGAATTCGTTACCTGTTAGTTTTTATGTTGTATAAATGTATTACGTATTCCCTTTTGGTACATTTAGATGTTTCCCAACATCTGCAGTGTTATCATGTGTTAAGCAAATCTTTCAGATGTAGAATTACACATATTTAATGTAACTTCATGTTTTGATCACATATACCTATTATGTTTAGTCTTGTTCTAATCGTCATGCTCTGACAGACCCATTTATCTAGAACAAAGTAAGGAAATGTATGTAATCTGAAGTACAAACTTGCTAGAAATATCCCTGATGGAATCGGACAAGCCCTAGATCTCCAGGGGGGGGCTGTCTTCACAGGGACAAAGGAACTTTTCCCTCCGTTTCAGATCGCGGACTTTCATTGGCTGTTTACGCGAAAAAGGGGCGTGAACCATTTCAAGCCATAAGAACGACCGAACAAGGTCCGCCTCGCTCTTCTTCCTCTTCTTCTCGTTCTTGGTTCTCGGACACGCTGCTCTCCTGTGCGACCCTCCGCGCGGCCTCGCGCCGCGCTCATAGCGCAAGCCCCCCCCCTCAGCACAGGGGCTGAGAGAAAAAGCCATTTTAATGGCTCCTTTAGAAGCTTTCATTTCGTTCGTTTCTTTTCTTTACTAAGTTTATTCAACTATTCGCCTCTCCACGCAAGGAAGACGAATTCTGGGACATTGTTTGTTGAACCTTTCAAATACCGCGCGAGGACAGAACAAAGGACCACGTGCTCCACGCTCACGCAAAGATCCAGCGAAGCGTGCACGCGCGTCACATGGCCTCCAGCACACGCACGCTGTTTTCAAAAGGACAAGCGCACAAAGCTTCACAAAAAGACCACGCTCACGCGCTGGGCCATGCAAGTATCACTTTTCTATGGAGATTTAAATGCTGCTTTAAAGTGTTTTTATGATCTGATAGTTGTTGGCTTCCAAAAGTTACCGACTATGATTTTCATACCTGAGCTCCTTATGTGATCTCATTCTATTTTCTCTCTCTCTCTCTCTCTCTCTCTCTCTCTCTCTTTTATTTGGATTCGTTATGTATTGTATAAAGCTTACTGTTTGTATTGTCGTATGCATATTTACTCTGTGTGATTTGTAGTTTGATGTATTACTAGTTTAATTATTAAAAACCCATATACTGACGATTGGCTTGGACTCCACCCCACTCACATTACGAGTCACTGAGATGTCTGATCTATAGCTACAAGCTCTAAATTTAGAAACTAAATTTATCATAAGGATAGGATAATATTTTCATGGCCAGAGAATACTTTTCCTTGAATTATAAGGCGTGATAACTTTATTGAAAATTGATAGGTCTACAGTGGTTTGCTGGACATACCACGGTTTGATTTGCAGTAATTTACAGTAAGAGATATCACAATAATTGATATGAAGAATGTAATATTGACATATTAATGAGTAAGTTACAGTGCCCTGTGATTATTTATTGTTATAGGCAATTGAGCTATTTTTCATAATCAATCAAATTTAATGTAACTGTCATCTGAGATATAAATTAATCATATTCCTGATTAATTATTCAAATTCCCTATATATCATTTGAGTTAATTATTCTGTAAGACTCATTGTTGTTACATGGATATGCTAAGGAATTTGGATACATCAGGAAGATAACTTAAAAAGCAGTCTTTTGTGGTAGAAGTGATGGTTCTTCCATACTTGTAACAAGAAGTAGAATGTACAATTTTGGCTATATGAAGTTTGCACAGAACTAAATAATGATCTGAGATATCATCACTTGGCTGAATAATTTCAACACTATCAACATCAGTTCCATGTGACAGTATTAAATCTAGAGTATGATTTCGACAATGAGTAGGTCCTGAAACGTGTTGTCTAACACCAATAGAGTTCAGAATGTCTATAAATGCTGATCCCAATGGATCTTTTTCATTATCGACATGGATATTAAAATCACCAACTATTAAAACTGTTGTGGACCTGACTTGACTCTGGAGTATCCACGGAGAACTGACTCGACTCTTGAGGGTCCACGGGGACCTGACTCGACTATGGAAAGTCAACGGGGACCTGATGATTGGGGACCTGTCTCGACTCAAAAATAAGCGGGGACCTGATCAGTGGGGACCTGTTCAATGGTGACCTGACTCAACTTTGGAGAGTCCACAGGGACCTGACTTGACTCTGGAGCGTCCACGGGGACCTGATTCGACTCTGGAGCGCCCACAGGGACCTGACTTGGCTCTGGAGAGTCAACGTGGACCTGACTCAACTCTGGAGAGTCAACGTAGACCTGACTCGACTCTGGAAAGTCAACTGTGCTTGGCTGGTGGCCATGTTGTGCAGTGGTGCTGGGCTGGCGACCATCTTGTGCAGTGGCAATTCCCACACTGCTGAATCTAGGTTTGATGGAGTCCTTCTGTCACGATTCGCACACACAAACGGGGGAATCCAAAAATCATAATCCAGTCAAACGAAAGGTCAACTTCCAGAACAGCAGTCCAAAAACATGAAACACTGATTAATGAGCTCAACATTAGAGGAAAAAGGTTTAACAATTTTCTCCGTACTATAGGACAAGAACAGCCTGTGTCATGTAATGTCATTTCTGGTTTAGAGGTAAGCGGTATCAATAATACATTCTTCTCCCTTCCTGAAGAAAATGCCTGTCAATTTGGAAAATATTGTAATGCAGGAGGAAATTTCCAAATGGCCATATTTGGACAGAGTAAAAATTCCACACATTGAAGCCAATGACTTTCAGAAATTAGCAGTAACTGCAAGGATGAAATCGGTACTCCCTCTGTTACCGTCAACTGGATTTCTATTAGGATGCTTGAAGAATTGCTCCAATGTCAGTATAATAACGACAGTATAATTACTCACATTGTCGAGAAAGAAGATATGTCAAGGGGTGACAACCCATTCAAAAAGTGAAACTTGTATAATATATTCATTCATTACACACGGCCTGATATATTTCAAATGGTTATTTATTTTAATTTTGATGATTATAACTGACAACTAAGGAAAGTCCCAAATTCAGTATCTCAGAAAATTTTTATATTGTGGAAACGTGTTAATATTGAAGACACCTGGTGCCACACTCTAATCAGCTAATTAACTCAAAACACCTGCAAAGGCCTTAAAATGATCTCTCAGTCTAGTTCCGTAGGCTACACAATCATGGGGAAGACTGCTGACTTGACAGTTGTCCAAAAGATGACCATTTACACCTTGCACAAGGAGGGCAAGACACAAAAGGTCATTGCAAAAGAGGCTGGCTGTGCACAGAACTCTGTGTCCAAACACATTAATAGAGAGGTGAAGGGAAGGAAAAGTTGTGGTAGAAAAAAGTGTACAAGCAATAGGGAGATTTTTTTTTTTTTTTTACAGTAACGCAAATAGTTACTTTCCCTGGTAACGAGTTACTTTTATTATAGAGTAATTCAGTTACTAACTCAGTTACTTTTTGGAACAAGTAGTGAGTAACTATAACTAATTACTTTTTTAAAGTAACGTTCCCAACAGTGGTCTTAAGTTATATTTAAATTTTCTGAGATAATAAATTTGGGATTTTCCTTAGTTGTCAGTTATACTCATCAGAGTTAAAAAAAAATAGACATTTGAAATATATCAGTCTGTGTGTAATGAATGAATATAATATACATATTTAACTTTTTGAATGTAATAAGTGGAACTTTTTGATGATATTCTTATTATATGACCAGCACCTGTATGTGTTGCCAAATAGAGGTGCAATGGTCCAATAAAAAGGACTGAAAGAAATTAACCGTTGCATGGGAAATATACTGATTTCCTTTCTGATATTATGAAGGAATATGCTAAAAAAGTGCCAGCATAGGCTGCTGTTGTCATGGACAGGATCTTATTGCTGTTTGTCAAAAGGGTGGATTGTGTTTGACCAAATGGATCAGTAATAGTCGCAAAGTACTGCAATCAGTTCCAGAAGAGTACAGAAGACATCCAGTATTTGGATATAGACAGAAACGAATTGCCCGTAGAAAGAACTTTGGGGCTTCAGTGTTGTGCAGAAGCTGATACATTTCATTTTAAACTGTAGTTGTAACCCCATCAGTGTATATGGAGGGGTATTTTGTCTACAGTTATTTCAGTTTATGATCCTATGGGATTACTTGCTCCTCTTATGCTGCCAGCTAATTTGCTACTACAGGAGATGTGTAGACAGAATCTTTAATACTTTAATACTTTTATGCACAATCAAAGATTATTGTTCTGTCTTACTTATCTATCATACATTGCTGCCTTAATTACTGTGCTATACATTTAAAATAAACGTCTGTTACATTTATATATAGATGTATATACTTATTTTTTCATGAATTTATTTTACATCAATAAAAAGAGCAATGTGTTTTACCAAATTTTAGTCTTATTCACTTTTATTTGTAAATAAAATATTTCACAACATTTTATACAATTATTGCACTCAAGATTTTTCTATAATCTAGAGTATATTTTGCTGCTGAATTATTCACTAAACTTATATTGGTAGTTTTGACATAGATGATTATATATTTTCTCATTTTTTATTTTTCATTAAAATGAAGTTGTTTTTATGTAGTAGATTTTATTGGGATGATTTTTGTTCACATTTAACAAAAACCCACCAATTCACCATCTCAACAAATTAGAATATGGTGAGATGCCAATCAGCTAATCAACTCAAAACACCTGCAAAGGTTCCCTGAACCTTCAAAATGGTCTCTCAGTTTGGTTCACTAGGCTACACAATCATGAGGAAGACTGCTGATCTGACAGTTGTCCAGATGACAATCATTGACACCCTTCACAAGGAGGGTAAGCCCCAAACATTCATTGCCAAAGAAGCTGGCTGTTCACAGAGTGCTGTATCCAAACATGCTAAAAGAAAGTTGAGTGGAAGGAAAAAGTGTGGAAGAAAAAAGATGCACAACCAACCGAGAGAACCGCAGCCTTATGATGATTGTCAAGCAAAATTGATTCAAGAATTTGAGCGAACTTCACAAGGAATGGGCTGAGGCTGGGGTCAAGGCATCAAAGAATCAAGAGCCACCACACACAGACGTGTGAAGGAATTTGGCTTCAGTTGTCGTATTCCTCTTGTTAAGCCACTCCTGAGGCGTCTTACCTGGGCTAAAGGAAAATAAGAACTGGACTGTTGCCCATTGATCCAAAGTCCTCTTTACAGATGGGAGCAAGGTCCTAGAGTCTGGAGGAAGGGTGGAGAAGCTCAAAGCCCAAGTATCTTGAAGTTCAGTGTTAAGTTTCCACAGTCTGTGATGATTTGGGATGCAATATCATCTGCTGTTGTTGGTCCATTGTGTTTTTTGAAAACCAAAGTCACTGCACCTTTTTACCATGAAATTTTGGAGCACTAAATGCTTCCTTCTGCTGACCAGCTTTTTGAAGATGCTGATTTCATTTTCCAGCAGGATTTGGCCCCTGCCCACACTGCCAAAAGCACCAAAAGTTGGATAAATAATCATGGTGTTGTGCTTGACTGGCCAGCAAACTCACCAGACCTGAACCTCAGAGAGAATCTATGGGCTATTGTCAAGAGGAAGAGGAGAAACAAGAGACCAAACAATGCAGATGAGCTGAAGGCCACTGTGAAAGAAACCTGGGCTTCAGACCACCTCAGCAGTGCCACAAACTGATCACCTCCATGCCACGCTGAATTGAGGCAGTAATCAAAGCAAAAGGAGCCCCTACCAAGTATTTAGTACATATACAGTAAATGAACATACTTTCCAGAAGGCCATCAATTTACAAATTTTTTTTATTGCTCTTATGAAGTATTCTTTTTTTTTTTTTTTTTTTTTTTTGGTGGGTTTTTGTTGAATGTGAGCCAAACTCATCACAATTGTGAGCACTGAATTGATTTAATACACAAGTTTCACAATTCGAGTTGAATTACTGAAATAAATGAACTTTTCCATGATATTCTAGTTTATTGAGATGCATCTGTAGCTGTTGAGCAATACTTCAAGGATTTGCTGTGCTCATGAGCTTTGAGTTTATATAGCAGAGTAATAAAATGGTTGTAAATGTAACTTTTTTTTCTACAGTTCCTTATCCAAAAAATGTCAGTGTTGTTTGTCACAACTTTGTGAATGTCCTCTACTGGAACTACAGTATCCCAACTGAACAGACAAAATTCAGGGTAATGGTCAATCCTTATGAAAGGTATGTGTGTGTTATACAGCTGATAAAGAAAAAAAAAGTAATTTATTTTAGAAAAAAAATACATTACTTGATGACAATCACATTACTTAATCTCTCTGTCCCATTTATCTCCAGTCCTTCCCAAACAGTGGACACCTCTCAGACGTACCTTGATATCAGCAGCTACAGCACAGATGTGGAAGATGATTACTTGGTGTTGCTGACAGCACATGATGGGCAAGAGAAATCAGAAGACGTCTCCATTAGATTCACCTACAGCAAAGACTATTTTGATGAGAACAAACATAAATATAAATGTAAGTTTTCTGAGTATAACTCCAATCATATGGATACAGTATTACTGTTTATTACAGTATTTGCAAGGCACTGTTGATGACGAAACACTATTGATATTTCTCAGACATTTCAGGGCTTGCTTCCTATAAAACATATGCGGTTTATTCAGGCCAAATCATTTAGTGTTAATCCAAACATTTAATTAGCTTTTGGCCAAAGTATATTTCAGTTTTTACACATACACAAGGGTCTGTGTACAGTGTGTTTGATTTAGTCACCAGATCTCTGTAATTGTGCTTACTTTATATGTGCAGGCCAGACAAGTGAATTGACTTGGTTTGGCACTAATCAGATGACCCAAGCCACTGTTTCACAGTAGAAAATGAAACTGAAGAGACTGCAAAAAAGCAGAGACTGCAACAACTGCACATGCCCACATGCCCACATTGACAAGTACTTGTGTGAGGATGTTATAAGATAGCAGCCACTTTAGTGGCTAGAGTACAAAGAGATTTTTATTGATCACAACCTCTGGTGAACAACATAGCGCAGACACTGGACAATGATGAAACAACAACAACAAAATAGAGACTGCAACAACAATTGATGCTTGATGGGGTTATGAGATGGTGGCAGCTGTAGTTTGCATGAATACAAAAATATTTTTATTGTGCAGAACTTAGAGCAGACGCTAGACAAAGATGAAGCTTTCTAGAGCACATTGACTGCCTGTGTTCATGCATGCTATAAAATGGAGTATACTTTGAAAGGCCATGGGTGTATGTACACCTATCTTATTTGGTTCGATTGAATCAAACTCAAGTTCGTTTCCCCCTTGGTCCGGATCTTTTGGGCAGGTGTGAATACAGCAATCACACTCTGTTGCAGACCAAACAACCAAACAGAGATCCAGCTGAAGAGGTTATCTTGGTCTGCTTCCAAACAAACTCTGGTATGCTTGAATGGATTAACCAATGAAGGGATGACCTGAAGCACATGTGTGGTTTGTTTACAGTTTCTGGTTCACTTGGGAAAAGGGCAGTGTGAAAGTGAACCACACCAGAAAAAAACAACAATAACATTGTATTTGGTCCGGATCAAATCAAGTGAACTAGCAGACTTTCCTGGTGTGAATACACCCTAAGTTACACGCTAGCATAAACATAAAAAAACCAAGTATACACAGGGCTTATACAACAGAATATCAATTAGCCAGAACCATAGCCTAAAAGAAAATAAATGTCACTAAATCTTTGACTATCATTCTGCTGCCTTCACGCACTTCTGCTCTTTCCTTCAGGAAATGCAAAACTATTTGGATATTTTATTGTTGTAATTAATTTGCTTTAGTCTATTAACAGATGACTCTTCTATTTCAATTTTTTCTTGTTATTCTGACTTAATGCAATATTGCCTTTTGCTTGCAGGCTCTTTGGACTTTCCAGCTGTGAATACATCTGTCCACAAAGATGTGATCGAAGTGTCTTTTCAGCACCCTTTCAAGCTTTATAAGCAAGAGATTATGAAAGAAGAATTTACGTACAAAATCACACATGATGAGGTTGGAAGAGCAGTCACACAGACTCCTCCATGTCCTTATTAAAATGTTAGTCATGTTGGGACGTTGAATCGTTACAATCACTCTGCTCTTTTCTCCTTCCTCAGCAAATGGTAAAATACTCATGTTTTGAGGATGAGGATCTGTGCAATGCAGAAGTCCACTTTAACCAAAGCGTTGCTGGACAGTGTGTGGAGCTGAAGCTTGAAGGAGTGATTGCTGGGATTCCTTCATATACCTACAGCAACGTTTGTGTCCCTCAGCCGACGCCTGAGACCGGTAAAACCATTATCAGTTTCTCATGTGAGAGCTCTTGTTCGCACATGTTTCCCTGTGTTTGAAATCACTGCCTTAATGGCATATAGTCCACTACATGAGAACGGGGTGAAAAAGCTGTGGCTTAAACCATTTAATACCATGAGACCCTAAGAGTGTGGCAATTCTGTTCTGTGCTACAAGCTGAACCAGACAAAACTGCAGCCTGTTTATTGTTTTAATTAATTATTTTTTATGTAATGTATACTACTGAAATACGATGAAAAAAGTATCCTAATTCCAAAAATAAATTGTTTTGCCAAATTATAGCATCTTCTGCATGAAGAGAATGCAATCCCATAATAATCTTTGTGAGTACTAGAGCAGACACTTCATTGAATTGTTCTTGACTTTTCTGTAGACAAAACGGGAATAATTGCAGCTTTGATAGGCGGAGCGACCGTTGTACTCTTCATTATCATGGGCTTTGTGTGGCTGCTTTGGAGGAAATGGTCCAACATCCCCCAAATGCCTCAAGGTTTGGTATGTATCTTTCAGTCAGTCCTTTCACTTAGTTTTTTTTTCTTCCTCATGATTCTAGAGCTGTTTCTTTAGGAGTTGTTTGCAGTGTTTTGTATTTGTGATGTGTCTGGTTATCTGCTGTTGGCTCCTGGCAGTACCAAGACTAACTGTTTGCTCTTTTCCATTTGCAGTGGTGCATTATCTCCAAGCAATCTCATACAATGCTTCTTTCCCAACCTGAGCCGACAGACATTTGTCCAGTGACATCACAGGGACCCCTCAATTACCTGACTGAGGAAGACCAATCAGTCTCAGCACGTGATGACACTGGAGCGGATCCCCCTGTGGTTTCTGAAGAGGGCATGGCTGGTGAAGACTCTCAAGGCTTAGGCTGTTCGTCTGACTATGACAGACCTAAATTCCTGTAGGAGATGAGTCCAGGGGACTTTACTGAGGGATACTTTGCGTTAGGTCTAAATGTGTGTAAGAACAGTGGAAGGTTTTTCCATTTATTGTGGAAAGATGGCTTGTTCACACCAAGTCATTGTCATAATTTTTGGGACCATAAACAGTTTCTCACACTGATCAGTAGCCTTGTGTTGTGTGCACGGAAACAAAGCTGTGTACAATGCAGGCAGTGACGTCTGGTTCTCACAGTGGCATGATGTGTTTCCCACTAACCTGCATTAAACTGAATTAATGTGTGAATAAAATATTTTTGCTAGTGAAACAAACAAGTAAAAACAACAAAAGTTAAAAGTAAAAGTAAAAATATTAAAAGGTTAGCTCACCCAAAAATGAAAATTAGACTATGTTTTACTTATCCCAGAAGCATCCTAGGTGTATATGACTTTCTTCTTTCAGACAAATCCAGTATTTGGCATTTAGGTAATTTAAACAATTGTTCTGGCTATTCCAGGCTTTGTCATTGCAGTCAGTGGGTGTTACAGTCGAACAGTCCATCAAATAAAGCTTGCGCATTCGTAATAAAACGTGCTGCAGACGGCTCCGGGGGGATGTATAAAGGCTCCCTGTAGCGAATCCATGAGTTTTTGTAAGAAAAAAAATCCATATTTCAAATGTAATAAACACTTCTCTCTTACTTCTGCTGACTGTCATACACTGAAGCAGTTCTGGCATATGCATGGCATTAAGTGATTAGTGATGAATGCAAAGGAAAAACAAAACAAAACACCAGTCTCAAATTAATTGAGATTATGTATAATAATGCATAATAATATGAACAAGATGAAAAATTCATTAATTCATAAATTAATTTTAAAAGTTCAAAATCATACGACACAGAGGCAGAGAATACCAAATATGCAAAACAACACCTATTATTAATAGAAATATGTACTAAAAAAGACCAATATACCAAATAAGAGTGCTGCAAAATGTTTCAAGTGATACAGGTAAATACTTTCATAAACCATTTGAAATAATTAATTTGTTCCCCACACATTTCGTGCCCATAAACACATTTAGGCTATTCTTTTTGAATTTGCAATAATCAGAATGTGTCCAGTTCTCACACTGTACCTGAAAATAAAATAGATGAATATTAGTAAATGTGTACAGCTAAAACAGTGTAGAATATAACACTTATTCTAAACATTAATACATTAAATTAAATATTCCATGTTAAAGTATGAATATTTAAAATGGTGCAATTTATATTAACTTTTCATTCAAACAGCAAAAAAAAAAAAAAAAAAAAAAAAGACACTCAAAATTACTGTTTTATCAGTTTGTGTTGTTATATATGTTTTTTTGTATACCATTTTAAGCATGCTTTTGTTAGGATTGTTTTCCAGCATGCTGCCAAATCCAGATCCAAATTCCTCATCACACCTCAGTTTTAAAAAAAAATCCTAGATTTGGTAGAAATGTTTAGAATTGAATAGCATCAAAAAAAAAAAAAAAAAAAAAAAAAAAAAAAAAAAAAAACCTTAAACAAAGATGAAACAGTTCAAACAATGAGACCTCCAGTTCTTTTTACGTTTGTAGGAACCTTCATTTCCCATTGGGTCGATTAGAAGGAGTGTTTTTTCAGGCATGTTGATAATCTAGAATGTAATTTCATGTAATCATAAATATGTAAAATAAGTATGTAATATTTTTTAGATCACCCATGTAATACATAAACCTTTGAATTACTGACCTAAAGCATTAAAGAATGTCTGCATAGGACATACATACTTTCAACTGAAAAAAAAAAATGCAATGTTGTATATGCATGCACGCACACACACACACACACACACACACACACACACACACACACACACACACACACACACACATATATATATATATATATATATATATATATATATATATATATATATATACACATTTAATGTTAACACTTTTATCCAAAGCAACTTACAAATGAGGACAATGGACGCGATCAAAAACAACAAAAGAGCAATGAAATGCAAGTACTATAACAAGCCTCAGTTAGCTTAATGCAGTATTCGTAACAAGTTTTTCTTTTTAAATCATATAATAAATACAAAGAAAATAGTGTCAGGGTTTTGCAGTGACTGTTTGTCTCATGTTTTGTTTCTTGTGTCTATGTCTATGTTCTTGGCCATGTGCTTCTTTAGCCCCTCCTCCTTGTTTCCTCTTTACCACATCCTCTTGTTAGCCTTGTTTGTCTAATTGTACTTGCTAAATGTAATTGTTATCTTTGCCGGTTTTTGGTCATTCTCACCCCTTTTGTCACAGTTTTTGTCTCTGTCTGTGAACGTGGCTGAGTATGTGTCTGTGTCTCCCTGCACTTGTTTAGTCTAGTCCTTTGAAGTTCTGTGTTCTTGTCTAACAATCTGTTTTTTCTTGTTTTGTTTTTTTTATTTGTTTTTTATTGGTTAGTATTCATTTTGTTCTGTATTTTGTTCGATATTCTTTAAGTTAGTGTGTTGGTTTAAGTTGGTAATTATTTCTTTCTTATTGTTACATGACTCTTTATTTTTTTGTTCTTTTATTTATCCCCTTACTGTGGGGTAACTATTTTCCTGTGGAGCTTTGTCCTGTCTTGTCTATTTGTGTTAGAGTTCCTGTCCTGTTCATGTGAGTTCCGCCACTGGTTCCACGTGCCTGGCACTCGGTCTGCTTCGGAGTTGGCAGTCAATTAGTATCTGAGCTCTGCTCTATGGTGCCTTGTGTGCTCTTCTCCATCAGCCTGGTCCTGTCGCCCCCTCTGCTGCTATAGTATTCTGCCAGTTGATGTCTGAAGTTGTTCCAGTGGCCTTCTCTAACTGTCTTTGTTTACTGCGTTCCTGTTGTAGTATCACTTGTGCACTTCACAACCCTCTTGTATCAGTCTGTTCTGTCAATAAACCCTTGTTACTCACACTGAAATTGAGTTCTCCTTCTAAATCCCTGACAAATAGACAGAATAGAGCACGCTACTGTTAGAGGCATTTTTTGTTAATTATATAATAAAGAAAAGTTATTTTTTTAAAGAAAACAAGCAGTTAGTAAATGAAAATAGTGCAAGTCTAAATTGCATTTATGTTAATATATTCACTACATTTTATTTTGATGGTCTATTGACTATAATCAATTTTGCAACTACTGTACTTATCAACTAATTCTTATTAGAGTATTATAACAGACAAAGGTTGCATTTGTATTAACCCTGCTGTCAGGGAGAGCAGCGCTTTGGGGAACGTTGGTGTGGGAGAACGGACATGACTGCTGCACCTCGTTCCAGGCACATTCTCATTTCTTCGGCGAGTTTCCGATCGTGCATTGCTGGTAAGGAGGTGGCCAGATAACTCGCCAAACTGCGACAGGGAGAAGGCTTGGTGGCGGATTTTTTCCATTCGATTCCGCACCCTGGCCGCAGAGTGCCTTTGGAATGAGGAAGTGCAGTGGGATTTGTTCCTGCATGGGCTGTCTGACCACGTTCATAAGGAGATTTACGTCATGGACTTTCCAGAGACGCTAAACGGACTGATAGAACTCACTCTGAGAGTTGACGCTCGTCTAATCGCGTGACCAGGTTGACGCGCCCCATCCGTCCACAGCCCAGCTCAGAGGACCACCAGCCCGATGGTGCGAGTGAGGTCAGCACCGCATTCAATCACGAGCCCATGCAGGTGGGGACAGCTCGGCTTTCCCGGGAGGAGAGCGAGAGGCGGAGATCCCAGGGACTTCATCCACTCCTGTCCGGTAAAAGAGCAGACCCAGTAGTAAGTATGAGGCTACTATCAGGTGGGATCTCCACCGAGAAGACCTCATCACCACCATCGACCCTCCTCCGGGTAAGACTGAGATGGTGAACATTGACGCACTGCACCAACACACTTCTGGATTCGGGAGCGGAGGGGAATTTCATGGACGTCAAACTGGCTGTTAAACTTCAGATCCCCATCACTCCTCTCTCGCACCAGATCACCGTCAACGCACTCAATAGTGAAGAACTTTCCAGGATTACACATTCCACTGAAAGTATCACCCTCATCACCTCTGGCAATCACACAGAAATCCTCTCATTCCTGCTAATGGTCTCACCACTTGCACCAGTGGTTTTGGGACACCCGTGGCTTTCTAAACACAACCCCCGGGTTGACTGGTGCACTATTTCCACATGGAGTAACCACTGTCATGAATCCTGTTTAGTGTCTGCCTGTCCCTCTGTGTCTGGTTCTGTGTATCAGAGTAAGGCAGCAGATTTGTCTAACGTGCCTGCGGAGTACCTCGACCTGAAGGAGATGTTCATTAAGTTCCGTGCTGCTTCTCTCCCTCCGCATCGTTCCTATGACTGTGCGATAGATATAAGAACATCACGGTAAAGAATTCTTATCCTTTGCTGTTGATATCTTCAGCTTTCGTAGGGTTGCAGGGAGCATCCATTTTCACGAAACTGGACTTACGCAATGCATATCATTTGGTTCACATCAGGAAGGGGGATGAATGGAAAACCGCTTTTAATACCCCCAGGGGGCACTTTGAATATTTGGTTATCCCCTTCGGGCTTTCCAACAGCCCAGCGGTTTTCCAGGCACTCGTAAATGACGTGTTGGGAGACATGCTAGATCAGTGGTTCCCAAACCTGTCCAGGAGTACCCCCAACACTGCACGTTTTCTTTGTCTCCCTAATTAAACACATCTGATTCAACTCATCAGCTCATTATCACATAATATAATAATATTAATAATACGTTTATTTTATATAGCGCCTTTCTCAGACCCAAGGTCGCTTTACATAGAAATAGAATAACAGACATAATAACAGAATAAACAAATTAACATTACATATGAAACATAAGAATTAGTGATACAAACAGTAATACAACAAAACATACAGTAGATGGATTATGAATTGTATGAGGAGAAGTGATCATTAAACAGAAATGTCTTGAGATGCGTTTTGAAGAAAGGAAGAGATGAACAGTCACGAAGAGGTTTGTGGGAGGGAGTTCCAGAGTTTTGGGGCCAGGGCACTGAAAGACCTACCACCCACGGTGGAAAGTCTAGTGCGGGGAATAACAAGAAGGTTTTGGTCGGAGTATCTGAGTGAATGGGAGGGGGTGTATGTAATCAGGAGGTCACAGATGTATAGAGGAGCGAGGTTATGGAGAGCTTTGAAGGTGAGTAGTAGTATTTTGTATTTAATCCGGGACGGGACTGGTAGCCAGTGGAGTTGATGGAGAATGGGGGTGATGTGAGCAGATCGTTTTGTATGTGTAAGGAGCCTGGCTGCTGAGTTTTGAATGTATTGCAATCTTTGAAGGGATTTGTGGGTAGACCAAGGAAAAGTGAGTTACAATAATCTAAGCGGGACATGATGAAGGAGTTAACCAAAGTCTCTGCATCACTAATAGAAAGGAAAGGTTGGAGACGGGCAATGTTACGGAGGTGAAAGAAGGCAGTTTTAGTGAGTGATTTGATATGATGATCAAAACTGAGAGTGGAGTCGAATGTAATCCCAAGGTTTTTGACAACCGGGGTGGGGTGAACGGGTGAATCATCAATATTAAGAGTAAAAGTGTACGGTTTGGAGAGCATGCTTTTGGGGCCAATCAGCAGAATTTCAGTTTTATCCATGTTGAGTTTGAGAAAATTGTTTTCCATCCATGTTTTTAAGTCAGAAAGGCAGTCAGTGAGCAAGTTGGGGGGGGGTGTCAGAGGAGGAAGTAGTGGTAAGATAGAGTTGAATGTCATCAGCATAGCAGTGGAAATTTAGACCGTGGCTCCGAATAATCTGACCAAGAGGGTGGATGTATATGAGAAAGAGGAGTGGCCCGAGAACCGAACCCTGAGGGACACCACGAGTGACTGGGGACATAGAAGACTTATGTGTGCCAAGTGCGACAAACTGTTTTCTGTTGGTGAGGTAAGATTGAAACCAACTTAGGGCTGTGCCTGAAACACCAATGGTAGACAGACGGGAGATTAAGACATTGTGATTTATTGTATCAAAAGCAGCACTAAGATCGAGAAGGATGAGAATGTTGAGTGAGCCAGAGTCCACAGACAGAAGGAGGTCGTTAACTATGCGTAATAGGGCAGTCTCTGTACTGTGACATGGGCAGAAGCCAGATTGAAAAGGCTCGTACAGGTTGTGATGGTGTAGAAAAGTGTGTAGTTGTGAGGCCACCACTTTTTTAATACCTTAGCCAGAAAGGGGAGGTTGGAGATTGGACGGTAGTTAGACAGTGATGTAGGGTCAGAATTAGGTTTTTTGAGAATGGGTGTAATTACAGCAGTTTTGAGTGCAGCAGACAGATCACCAGTTGAGACAGGCGTTTACAATCAGTGTAATGGGTTCAGCTAAAGATATGACACAGGCCTTGAGTAAAGAGGTGGGGACAGGATCGAGCTGACATGAGGAAGAGTTAAACTTAATAATGATGTCAGTGATAGTGGTATATAGTCAATAACAGTAAACTGGGAGAGCTGTGGGCCCATGGGAGGAGGAGTAGATTGAGAGCTAACATGGGTGTTAAAGGTGTTGTAAATTTGGGTAATTTTGTCTTCAAAGAATTCTAAGAAGTAATGGCACTGTTCAGGGGTCTTAGGACAGGCAATGAGAGGGGGTTTGAGAAGTTTGTCTACAGTCCTAAATAAGGTTTTTGGCCTGGACATGGAGGAGGTGATGAGTGATGAGTAGTAGTTTGAGTGGGCAGCGTTAAGGGCGTCTCTATATGTCTGGGTATGTTCAGTGTAGAGCAAAGAGTGAATTGTAAGGCCAGTTTTTTTATATAGCCGTTCAAGACGGCGGCCAGCGGCCTTTAGTTGCCTGAGCTCAGGGGTAAACCAGGGACATCTACGGTTTGCTGGTACAAGCCTAGACCTGACAGGGGCTAAGCTATCAAGCAGGTTGTTCAGGGAGTCATTGTACATATCAACCAGGTTATCTGGGGATGAGTTCTCGTCCAGCTCAGATAACGGTGAGGCCTGTATAGAGGCAGCAAGCATGCTGTGGTCAATTGATCTGGTATTATGACCTGTGATGGTTATTTTCTCAGAGGAGGTAGGAGTTGTGACCGTATGAAAACAGCATTCAATTAACTTATGGTCAGATACACCAGAAATGGAACCAGAAACAGAAATGTCATCCAAGCCAGAGCAGCAGAGCAGATCCGGAGTGTGGCCATGAGTGTGAGTAGGAAAGTTAACATGCTGTGTTAAACTAAAACAATCCAATACAGAGTTAAACTCCGAGTTGTAAGAACAGTTTATATCCACATGTATGTTAAAATCCCCTAACATAATTGTGGCAGAACAGAGAGATGAAATTACTATGAGAAGTTCATTCAATTCAGACAGAAAATTTGCAGATGGTTTGGGGGGGGGGGGGCGGTAGATTAACAGTAGTAGTAAGGGTATAGTAACAACCTTTACAGCAATATATTCAAAAGATGTCACTTCAAAAGGCCTGAGTTCTTTAACAGACAGGTCAGAGTGGTGTACTACCGCCAACCCGCCTCCTCTCCCTACCAATCTTGGTTTGGATATATAACAATAGCCAGGGGTGTCAGCATATTTAAATGAATACAATCACCAGGTTGCTGCCAAGTCTCTGAGATACAAAACAAATTCCACTTTTTGTCAAGGATAAGATCATTTATTAGGGACGTTTTGTTTGCGATTGATCGCGCATTTAGATGGGCAATATTAAAGTTCTGATTTGACGTCGAGGCAAAAGCAGACAGTCTGGAGGGGTGACTGAGATTTTCGAAGTTAATTCCCCTGTTCTTATGCTGGGGTCGCCTACAACGATCGGGCGTGTATGTCGTTGGAATGAGCGCATCATGTCCGTAGATAAGAGTCGGTCCTCTTTTTCCGCGATGAACATAACGTGGACTACGAATAATACCGAGCGAGCTGCAGAGTTTATACAGCGTTGAGTCCAAGGGGGTGTAGCAACGCAACAGTTTGAGAGTAGTAGGGGTGTAAACATGGGGGGGGGGGGGCGGTAGATTAACAGTAGTAGTAAGGGTATAGTAACAACCTTTACAGCAATATATTCAAAAGATGTCACTTCAAAAGGCCTGAGTTCTTTAACAGACAGGTCAGAGTGGTGTACTACCGCCAACCCGCCTCCTCTCCCTACCAATCTTGGTTTGGATATATAACAATAGCCAGGGGTGTCAGCATATTTAAATGAATACAATCACCAGGTTGCTGCCAAGTCTCTGAGATACAAAACAAATTCCACTTTTTGTCAAGGATAAGATCATTTATTAGGGACGTTTTGTTTGCGATTGATCGCGCATTTAGATGGGCAATATTAAAGTTCTGATTTGACGTCGAGGCAAAAGCAGACAGTGTGGAGGGGTGACGGAGATTTTCGAAGTTAATTCCCCTGTTCTTATGCTGGGGTCGCCTACAACGATCGGGCGTGTATGTCGTTGGAATGAGCGCATCATGTCCGTAGATAAGAGTCGGTCCTCTTTTTCCGCGATGAACATAACGTGGACTACGAATAATACCGAGCGAGCTGCAGAGTTTATACAGCGTTGAGTCCAAGGGGGTGTAGCAACCCAACAGTTTGAGAGTAGTAGGGGTGTAAACATGCTCCATTTCCAAATTGTAAAAAACATACACACACAGTATAGAGCAAGTTAAGAGGACATTAGTACAGCTGCCAGCGGAAAACATGACAGCGACAGTGTCGACACAGTAAAGTTTCGACACGCAACAACAGCAAAGCGACACATTAAAGTTTCCACAAGCAACACAGTAACACTCTGCTGATGTTACATGTTAGCCATATATCGTTAATGCTACAATGCTAAATGCTCACAACACAAACAGTAAAGTTCACACAAGCAACACAGCAACACCCCGCTAATGCTAGATGTTAGCCGACCAGGCTCACAACACAAACCAGTCCGAGATGTAATCAGCGTAGTGCAGTACGCAGACCACAAAACAGACTAGGGACAACAATGAGTCAAGTGGGTAAAAACACACTCACCACAAGTAGTCGCAGTGAAGGGAGCGAGGAAGAAACCTCATGCAGGAAAGGAGCCGGTGTGCTGGGCCATAGCAAACAGAACAGAAGGAGCAGTGTGTATCAACGTTTGTAGAAATAGTCCACAGATTGAAAGTTTGTAGCAATAGTCCACGGATTGAAAGTTTGTAGCAATACTCCATGGATGGAAGGTTTGTAGCAGTAGTCCACGGATTGACACAACAAAAGCAAATGTTCCAATGTCCCAACGGAGATTGTGGCAAAGTTTGTAGCAGTAATCCACGGCAAATTGTAGCAAAGTTTGTAGCAGTAATCCACGGGTTGGCAAGAGCAGCGTGAACAACAATGCTACCGGGAAAATTCAGGAGGCACTGGGAGAAGATACGATAAACTAAATCCACAAGAGTAGTTTGACACAAACAAGTCCAGCAGGGCAGGAAAGCACCGGTTTAATAGCGGCAGACACAAGAAAAAAAAAGAAAGAAAAAACGACACAAAAATGTCCAGCAGGATAGATTAGAATAGAGGAGACCCGGTGAGTAGCGGCAGACACACACGCACAGCGTTCACTCAACCGGAACCGGAAACACATGGGTTAATGAGCTGATGAGTTGAATCAGATGTGTTTAATTAGGGAGACAAAGAAAATGTGCAGTGTTGGGGGTACTCCAGGACAGGTTTGGGAACCACTGTGGTAGATCAATTCATATATGTTTACCTGGATGGTATATTGATTTTTTCTTCGTCTCTCCAGGAACATGTTCAAGACGTTAGACGAGTGCTCCAGAGACTGTTAGAGAATGGGCTTTTTGTCAAGGCGAAGAAATGCTCATTTCATGCACAGTCTGTTCCCTTCCTAGGGTACATCATCTCTTCTGAGGGAGTGCGCATGGATCCTGACAAGGTTAAGGCTGTGGTAGATTGGCCAAGTCCACATTCCCGTAAGGCCCTACAGCGGTTTCTGGGGTTCGCCAATTTTTACCAGTGTTTCATTCGCAACTTCAGCCAAGTAGTCGCACCTCTGACTGCCTTGACCTCCCCCCGAATGACGTTCAGGTGGTCGAACATTGCCAAGGCAGTGTTCACCAACCTCAAAAGTCGCTTCGTTTCGGCTCCCATTCTTGTCACCCCTGATCCCACACATCAGTTTGTGGTGGAGGTCGAGGCGTCAGAGGTGGGAGTAGGAGCATGGCTTTCACAACGCGCTTCCTCAGACGACAAAATTCATCCCTGTGCATTCTTTTCTCAATGACTATCGCCTGCCGAACATAATTATGACATTGTTAACAGAGAGTTGTTGGCAGTTAAGTTAGCGTTGGAGGAATGGCGTCATTGGTTAGAGGGTTCGGGGGTACCTTTTATCGTTTGTACCGATCATAAGAATCTTGAATACATCAGATCTAAGAGATCTAAGAGACTCAACTCCAGGCAGGCTCGGTGGGCTCTTTTTTTCGGACGTTTTGATTTTGTTCTCTCGTACTGCCCAGGGTCTAAAAACATCAAACCCTCCAGTCTGGTATGGGAGGTCGAATCGAAGGTCAAGACAGCCTTAGAAGGGGTAACGCCTCCACCTGGTTACCCACCGAGTCGTTTGTTTGTGCCGGAGGGGTTACGGTCCAAGGTTATTTGAATGCCTCATGAGCAAGCCTTTCATAATATAGTCTATATATAAAAAAATATGTGCCACTGCTTAAACAGTTTACAGACAAGGTGTTATCTGTAGGTGAATATGTTTGATATACAATATATATATATATATATATATATATATATATATATATATATATATATATATATATATATATATATATATATATATATATATATATATATGTGTGTGTGTGTGTGTGTGTGTGTGTGTGTGTGTAACAAATTAGCTCAAAGTGAGATATACATAATTAATCATAATGGGTTATTATTAACTACATTCATCTTCAGGAATTACTTGTAGTATTATATCATTAATAGTACAATAAAATGATTTGTTCGACAGTGTTAATCGTTTATTGAATCTAAGTAAAATTATTTCATTGGACAAAAAAAAATATTTTACTATTAATACATTGCTCCCAGAGCATGTAACGAAACTGGAACGTTAAAGTGACCTTGTCCTGTGAGCAGCAAACACGGACAACCAAGCATGAATACATATGGATGTTTACTAAACTACACTACAGGGCAGAGGTGTAAAAAGTACTCAAAATTTTTTAATTAAAAGTACAAAGTATCTGGTCAAAATCATGCTTAAGTAAAAGTAAAAAAGTACAACTTTAAATTGTATTCAAGTATTAAAAAGTAGAAATACTTTTTTTTCGACATACAATACAGAAGAATGGTTAAAGGGAGGAAACGAAAAAATGCAATGGCACAGGTCAAACATGTATATTTAGGTATATTAAGTAAAATGAAACCCATCGGAACGCCAACATTTTTTTTTTTTTTTAAATACAGGGAAATGGATTAAATGGAAAGTCCATAATTTCCACCCTCATGCCATCCTGTATGACTTTCATTTATCAAAGGAACACAAACTAAGAGTTTTAGAAAAAAAAAAAAAGATTCCTTATATAATGCAAGTGTATGGGACATCCAAAAATGACACTTCAAAAACTATACACAAAGAGAATATGACAGACCATGCAACCCCTGTTAATGAATCACTGTCTTGAAACAATAGGCATATAAAAAAAAAATACAAATACCTATATTTTAATTTTGTCCCCTTGAAACATCTGGGATGACAGAGGTTCAGTAAACGTTGAGAGAATTGTCATTTTTGGGTGAACTATCCCTTTGAAGAGCAAGATGCGATGGAAAGGCTAGAAATATATTCCCAACAGAATACAAGAATTTATTGATTAATGAGGAGAGTCACAGAATTAAAACATACAACGTTAACGGTTTTTAAAAAAACAACTTTATTTGTGTTGTCTATTCAACGTCACTGTCTAAAAGGACAATTAATCTTTTTAATGTTTATTCGGGGCATTTAATGTTCTTAAAAGGAGGAGCAGGAGCAGGAGCAGTGAGAGGAGCAGGAGCACCTGCCCCTGCTCCTCTCACTGCTCCTGCTCTCACTGCTCCTGCACCTCTCACTGCTCCGGCACCTCTCACTGCTCCTGCTCCTCTCACTACTCCTGATCCTCTCACTGCTCCTGATCCTCTCACTGCTCCTGCTCCTCTCACTGCTCCTGCTCCTCTCACTACTCCTGATCCTCTCACTGCTCCTGATCCTCTCACTGCCCCTGCTCCTCTCACTGCTCCTGCTCTCACTGCTCCTGCACCTCTCACTGCTCCGGCACCTCTCACTGCTCCTGCTCCTCTCACTACTCCTGATCCTCTCACTGCTCCTGATCCTCTCACTGCTCCTGCTCCTCTCACTGCTCCTGCTCCTCTCACTGCTCCTGCACCTCTCACTGCTCCTGCTCCTCTCACTGCTCCTGCTCCTCTCACTACTCCTGATCCTCTCACTGCTCCTGCTCCTCTCACTACTCCTGATCCTCTCACTGCTCCTGATCCTCTCACTGCTCCGGCTACTCTCACTGCTCCTGCACCTCTCACTGCTCCTGCTCCTCTCACTGCTCCTGCACCTCTCACTGCTCCTGCTCCTCTCACTGCTCCTGCACCTCTCACTGCTCCTGCTCCTCTCACTGCTCCTGCACCTCTCACTGCTCCTGATCCTCTCACTGCTCCTGCACCTCTCACTGCTCCTGCTCCTCTCACTATATCTCTCACTGCTCCTGATCCTCTCACTGCACCTGCTCCTCTCACTGCACCTGCTCCTCTCACTGCTCCTGCACCTCTCACTGCTCCTGATCCTCTCACTGCTCCTGATCCTCTCACTGCTCCTGCACCTCTCACTGCTCCTGCTCCTCTCACTGCTCCTGCACCTCTCACTGCTCCTGCTCCTCTCACTGCTCCTGCACCTCTCACTGCTCCTGCTCCTCTCACTGCTCCTGCACCTCTCACTGCTCCTGATCCTCTCACTGCTCCTGCACCTCTCACTGCTCCTGCTCCTCTCACTGCTCCTGCTCCTCTCACTATATCTCTCACTGCTCCTGATCCTCTCACTGCACCTGCTCCTCTCACTGCACCTGCTCCTCTCACTGCTCCTGCACCTCTCACTGCTCCTGATCCTCTCACTGCTCCTGATCCTCTCACTGCTCCTGCACCTCTCACTGCTCCTGATCCTCTCACTGCACCTGCATCTCTCACTGCTCCTGCTCCTCTCACTGCTCCTGCACCTCTCACTGCTCCTGCTCCTCTCACTGCTCCTGCACCTCTCACTGCTCCTGATCCTCTCACTGCTCCTGCACCTCTCACTGCTCCTGCTCCTCTCACTGCTCCTGCACCTCTCACTGCTCCTGCTCCTCTCACTGCTCCTGCACCTCTCACTGCTCCTGCTCCTCTCACTGCTCCTGCACCTCTCACTGCTCCTGATCCTCTCACTGCTCCTGCACCTCTCACTGCTCCTGATCCTCTCACTGCTCCTGGTCCTCTCACTGCTCCTGATCCTCTCACTGCTCCTGGTCCTCTCACTGCTCCTGCTCCTCTCACTGCTCCTGCACCTCTCACTGCTCCTGCTCCTCTCACTGCTCCTGAGCCTCTCACTGCACCTGCTCCTCTCACTGCTCCTGCTCCTCTCACTGCTCCTGATCCTCTCACTGCTCCTGAGCCTCTCACTGCTCCTGCTCCTCTCACTGCTCCGGCACCTCTCACTGCTCCTGCACCTCTCACTGCACCTGCTCCTCTCACTGCTCCTGCACCTCTCACTGCACCTGCTCCTCTCACTGCTCCTGCACCTCTCACTGCTCCTGATCCTCTCACTGCTCCTGCTCCTCTCACTGCTCCGGCACCTCTCACTGCTCCTGATCCTCTCACTGCTCCTGCTCCTCTCACTGCTCCTGCACCTCTCACTGCTCCTGCTCCTCTCACTGCATCTCTCACTGCTCCTGATCCTCTCACTGCTCCTGCTCCTCTCACTGCTCCTCTCACTGCATCTATCACTGCTCCTCTCACTGCATCTTTCACTGCTCCTGCTCTTCTCCCTGGGCCCCTTGCTCTTACTCTTCCTCGTCCATACATTACAGTGTTTGTCTTTTTCTGTTTCTGTTTCCAAAAATAGCACTCTTCAAAATCCTCCTTTTATTGTATAAGTGTCAATGTAATAGAAAAAAATAACCCCTGCCATTGAGTCTAAGCCAGATTGGAATCAGTTGTGGTTGGCCCAATTTACACAACATAAATCAGCTAAAATATATTGTTTTTGAACTGATATCATCGCGGAAGCAGAGGTTTTTATACTGTATCTAAGGTTTGGAACATTGTTTTTGCTATTGTGGGATGTTGTGTGTTAACATTTGTAAATACTACAAAAACGATCCATAATTTTGTTGGGAGGTATAGCTTGTCTGTTCAGAAAATGTAAGCATTGTGGAAATGTGTTCAATGACTCCATATTGTGTGAAAACGACATGAAATGTGTGAATGGTATGGCCACAATAGACAGATGCTGTGCTAATTGTGTTTAGAGTTTTGAAAATGTGACAACTGCTTGGACAAATGCTTGTTAGCGACTGAAAAAAAACTATAATGAGAAAAGCATATAATTATTAAGATAAAAAAAAATCACTGACAGTTTTAATTCCTACTTAATGATTCATATAATGTCATATTGTAAATGAAGAAGAAGAACCAGCTGTCTTCAACCATCCTGGTGAACTTTTACCGGTGTGCGATCGAGAGCATCCTGAGCAGTTGCATCACAGTCTGGTATGGGAACTGTTCAGTGGCTGACCGCAAGGCACTGCAGAGGGTGGTGAAAACTGCCCAACAAATCACAGGGACACCACTTCCTGCTCTTGAGGACATCCAGAGGAAACGCTGTCTACGTCGAGCTCGCAGCATTCTCAAGGACTCCTCTCATCCTGACCACGAACTGTTTAACCTCCTCCCCTCCGGAAGGCATTTCAGGAGCTTCCGGACAAGGACCACAAGATTCAGGAACAGCTTTTTCCCTAAAGCTGTCTCCTTGCTGAACTCTGCCCTCTGACACCCCTCAACACCCACTCACACCACACATAGACTCCTCCCCCTCTTCAACACTGTGACTGATTTATTAATTTATTCACATCAAGCAAAAAAACAGTAACTTGTTATTACTTGCACTACTGTCTGTTCATCCAGAAACACTGTATAATCCATTTGCACACTGAAATATTTTCTATGCACTTTACTGTCCATTGCAATACTGTAAATTATGTTCATAGTTCTGCCTACAGTGTACATACACTTTTACATAGCCCATCTGTATAGTATGTTCATAGTACACCTATCTGTATATCGTGCTTATAGTATTTAATATCTGTAAATTATGTCCATAATACTTACCTGTATAGTTATTGTACATATTATAGACCTTTATTCTGTACTTACTGCTTATTGCACTTCTGGTTAGATGCTAACTGCATTTCGTTGCCTTGTACCTACATGTGCAGTGACAATAAAGTTGAATCAAATCTAATCTAATCTAAATACAATTTATCCACCACCTGGTAAGAACAACACTAAACATGAATTACAATTAATTTAGCATATAATGTTTATTTAAACACCTTTTTGGAGATTTGTAACATTTAATAAAACCATAAAAAAAAATCCCACAAAAATGTTAATTGTATTTAAAATAAATAAATGTTAATTGTATTTAAATTGTATTTAAACAGTTAACTCTTAGTTAACTGATCGGCTGACTGCTCCGAAGTGAATCAACAAAGTTGCTGAAAACTGCCAGAAGATCGGACCCCCCCCCCCCCCCACGGAGGGGAGTCGGTAGGTAGAAACATAACTATGCTAATATATGCTGGGAAACATACAAACACACAGGAATATATTGCATACATTTGGAATGGCTTAAATTCTGAGTTAAATGCAAGAAGGTTTGAGTGTGTGTGTGTGTGTGTGTGAGCAGCATGGGGAGGTCTTTTCCTCTGCATGATTGGGCCATTGAAGCTGATTAAGATCTCTTTGAAGCGTGAAAAAAAAAGATTTGCCAAGTATGGTAACCCATGCGGGGAAATTGTGGCCTAGTGGTAAGAGAGTTTGACTCCTAAAGTTGTGAGTTCGAGTCTTTCACTCCCCCCACCTACAACTACTGCTGGCACTGAGACTCGTACCAGCATCCTTGGGGTTACAAGTCCAACTTGCTAACCAACCATTAGGCCACAGCTGCCCCCAAAACTGCATTGCATTGGCTGAGAAACCATCATGGGTGTACCTCATGGGCAACAATGAGATGACCCCCCAAACAGGAATGGTTTTACAGGTGGATGCCACTGTCATTTTTTTCCTTACTCGTCTTTTCTGACTGTTTTTCATTAGTTTGACATTTGGTTCGGGTAAGTTTCGCTACTGGTAGCATCACTGCTGGACCCTACAGATGTTTCACAGGCAGTCCAACTCCTCCAGGATAAAACATCAATATGTGCCATTGCCAGAAGGTTCCCAAGAGCATGGAGGAGATTCCAAGAGACAGTCAGTTACTCTTGGAGAGCTGGAAAGAGCTGCAGAAGCTCCTTAACCCATCAGCCCATCATCAGTATCTGCTCCTTTGGGCAAGGAGGAAGGTACTGCAGAAAACAACAACATTATGTAATATAGGACTGGCCTGCTGTATCATTTTTTCCTCTTTGATTTTCGTTGTGTCTTTTGAATTCAGTCTTCTGTAGGTTAATAGGTTGATCATTTTAATTTCCATCAAACAATGTGGCATCCTTTCCTTCCTAACACTTTACCCAGTCCATATCAGTATCGGTATCCAGCATGATGCTTTTTCCTCTTTGAGATCTGATGTGTTTTTAAAGTGTTCCTTTTAATTTTTTGAACAGTGTATATTTGACTACCTAAAAATTCAATTTTATCATTTTGATGATACTATTTTCTTAACATGGTAAAAAATTATAAAAAGGGAGGGCTGCGACCAGTGTTGGGTCGTTTACAAAAAAAAAAAAAAAAGAGATCCACTACAAATTACTAATTACTTCTTTAAAATTGTAATTTGATTGCATTATGGATTATTGCATTTAAAAAAGTAATCAGATTACTAATTACTTTAAACTTTAGCCTATTTTTCTTGTTTGCATTTATCAAACCTAAATACACTTCAAAGATAAACTCATGGTTCTTTCATTAATTTAATAATGACTGAAAAATACACAAGTAGCCTATTATTTTTATAACCTTCACTCCCAATATCTACACAACATTTTTTGTTTTGTAAAATAAATAATACAAATAGGGCGAGCTTTTTTGCATTCAGTCTCTGTCAATATCTTCCTGAAACGATCTAAAATGAAAGAAAAAGACCCGAGAAATACAGTAGTATATCTAAAAAAAAGCTTGAAGTTTCTATTATTAAATGAAGTAAGTCATGTCGAAAACAAATATTCTCTAATCCGTGTGAAATCAACGTAATGTAGCTACAGTACAGTCTTTCCCGTCTGAGCTCACCTATAATGTATCCGAACTAAAAAAAAACCGACCTTTCATTGCATCTAAATGGTGTAGGATTTGTCTGCAGTTTGTCACATTCTCCAGTGATTAATTAAAGGGCATACTGACACGCAAAGCATGATTTTTACTTTAGACTTTTTAACACTACATTTGTAACTTAAGTAACGTAATTTTATTGGCATGAGTAACTGTAATTAAATCATATATTTAAAATGTAACACATTACTTTAATGCGTTACAGTAACGCGTTATCCCCAACTCTGGTTGCGACACATCCTAGTGAAGATGTTGATGAATCAAAGTGTGTTCATCACTTATTTGGTTTTTCCATCATTGACGCTGAACCGCCGAGCATATTTATCTTTATTCATTTTAAATAGAAAATCGAATGACCAAAAGATACACGGACCTTCTTTGTACTGATTGTTTTCTCATTTTGCATCGTTCCAGCGGTGCTGAAGTTCTGAGAAGTCGAGACAGGCTTTTATTTTGAAACGGTGTTCGGTGTTAGGTGTTTGGTGGTCTCCGCACTTCAGAGGAACAGTCGCGAATCACCCAAAGCGCGTACAGACCCTGCTGTATCCGCGGACATCTGCGTCCTCTGACCCCGCGTGACTCTGGAGTATCCACGCGGGATTGTTAGTGTGTGTAAGAGTTATACATAGAGAGAGACAGAGAAAAAGGGGGAGCAGTAAAGAAGAAGAAGAAGAAGGAGGAGGCCACTCCTTTGATAAACTGTGCAAACGCAAACAAGCTCGCTCCATGCAGTTGCTTCTGGCTTATATTTACACTCAGCAGATGTGTTTGGATTGATACATCACTAGAGCTGTGAGTTTGGGTCGTCTGGACAGTCTGGAGTCATTATTCCCGAGTCGGATCTTCAAAGAGGAAACAATGTATCGTTAACCTGGTAACACACGAATACAGGTGACCAAATTACTAACAGCTCTTTTAGTAGCACGGTATCATCCGAAGAGTCAGCTAAATATAACAGTAATCACGTCTGTATATGCTCTTACTGTCTGATAAATAACTAATATCACAGTATTGTTATTGGTAACACTTTTACAGTGTCCTGGTTATATGTTACATCTGTAAAAACAACGGAGTATAATGACCACCATCTAACCCTAAACCAAACCCTAACCTTACACACTTTAATACTTATTAATACTTCTCTCACAAGATTTTGGATTGAATTACCACAATATGTTGGTTCCTTGGGATTATTTGAAGGAACTTGGAGTAGCATCCAAATGAATTTATAATAATAAATAAACTGCACTTTTTGCAGTTACCCTTACAAAAAGTATGGTGATAGATATTGATTGTAACATGGTACTCTGATGTCTAAGCCTTACCCTCCATTATTTTTGGTAACACTTTGTTTTAGGTGTCCTTGTTACACAGTACTATTATAATAACAATATATGATGCATAATTACAAGTAACACTAATCCGAACCCTAATTCTAACCCTAACCGTACATATAGTAAGTGCATGTAGTTAATTAATCTCACCCCGTACTTACATGTATAGTAACACTGTCACAAGGAGGCCTTAACCATATTTTGGTGGTTAAGACCTTAAACAGACGGACTGCAGCACATGTAATCCTGTGTGAGAGGTTGTGCGATGTGTGTAAATTGACCATGAACAGATGGGCTTCTTTGAAGTTTTGGTGCTCCGAGAGAGTTTCACACATTTGTCTTGTGTGTGTGTGTGTGTGTTTTCTGTCCAGCTGCTGTATATAGCCCCGTGCACTCTGTATATCACACACACACTTCCTTGGTTACGTGGATCTCAGAGCCCTGGCCCTTCAGACATCCTGACCTCATAAACACCCGGCCGGAACGAACACTGGGATCCGGCTTTTGTTCTAAAAGCAGAACCAATAGGAAGGAAGGAAATCTAACCTAGACAGTGAAATGCTCGCTTAACATATTTAAAAATATGGCTTACGATGATCTTTAAATGTAGAAGTCAAATTAAATTAATAAAATGTTCAGTGGAGAAAATGTTTATATGATTTAAAAGTGTTAGTGCATTAAAACAATACTATTGAAGGAATTAAATACAATTAAGAACATGATTGGAAAGATCGGATGTGGTTCAATCTAATTTTAGCTGTTTAAGGCCATAGTTTTGCCGGTTTATTTTATTAAAGGTGCCATAGAATGCATTGATACAATCCAATTTAATTACAATTTAAATTCTTCTCTGATGTCCTGAGTGTGTTTATGAAGTTGTATCTCAAAATACCCCACAGATATTTTTTTATAGCTTGTTGAAATGGCCACTTTTAGGGTATGAGCCATACCGTGTATGTCCCCTTTAAATGAAAATGAGCTGGTGCTCCCTCTTCCCTTTTCAGAGGAGTGTTTGAGATTTAAGAGCTCATGCTCGCGGGCACACCACCGGTGTTACGGTTCAACTGCTAGTGACCGTGTTACTGACCTCACATTGCTTTCAAATGCAATTTCTGACTACCACATTCCTATTTCAGATCATTCTGGAAGCACGTGAAGACAGCATTAGTGAAAACAGACAGAGACAGTGGGAGCTTTAGCAACATTAGCCTTACAGAGAGCAAAGAAGCTCTTTTGGACAACAAAATATGATGCTTACTATGTCTGTAGTCTGGATGTTTACGCACAAAGCGCTGGTATCGATCCCTCTTTCAGAGGCAATCTTTTCACAACTCTAGCTGAACTGACCCTCATTTGTCTCAGTAAAATGTTAGCACAAGTGTATATGTATTTTACTTTTTTTTTTCCGGAACAATTCCTTTGAAAATTTTCTTTTGGAAATGTCCTGAATTGGTCTATGGAGACTCCTATGTTCTTTGGTGCATCCCAACGCATGACACCTGTAATGTCTGTTTAGTGCTGACGTTGTATCTCCAGCAGCTACAGCAAGAGAACAGTAATGATGGAGCGCTGCTTCTCACTCAGGGCTGTGTGTGTGTTAATAGTGCCGAGAGCGTCACAAATGAGCGGGACTTTCCAGAGTATGACGTCATAGTAGTGATACATCTGGAACTGCTCGTGTGGAGAGACGGTTCATGAATTATTAGGATTAAAAAACTATGAGTGAGTGGATTTTTACCATTTATAGGCTGGTTGTTTTCACACACTGCAGCCACACAACTGTTCAAACTCTGTGATTTTTGCATTCTATGGCACCTTTAAGGCTGATCGTGTGAAAGACTCGTCTGTTATTGTTGTCTACGGTTGGCTGCTGTATTTAGTTTCCCAGCAGAAACGCGGGAGGCCTTGGTAATGTAACCTAATATATAAGCGCTACTGTTGTGCTGCTCTCTATTCAGCCTTCTTGGATTGCATTTTTGTGTTCATGTTCACGATCCCTGCCGCAGACAAAACTGTCGTCTTCTGTAGAGCTGCTTATGTCTGAAGTGAACTAGTTAAACTGTCGTCTTCTGTAGAGCTGCTTATGTCTGAAGTGAACTAGTTTCAAAGCTGGTGAACTGAAGTGAATCAAACCCTGAAGTGACAGGAGCGGTCAGCTGATGTAGAGCTGAGATCACTTCAGATCTGATGAGGTTTGCAGCATTCGCTCTGTTACCGAACTCAATTGATTTGAGCTGCATAGTGGCTGTATTATCTTCCGTGGAGCTGCTTTCAAGTTGTTTCCTAAGTGGATTTGGCCAGATTAACACTTGTTTTCCTGTTTATTACTGTGACTGGATTAACTGCAGTTGTTCTGGCAGATTTAGCCAGTTTTCAGGGTTATAATCGTTGAATGCAGTGTTGATTTAAATTTTTTTTAAGGCTAAAAGCTTTTAATGGAGACCAAAAGAAGGAGAGAACTTATTTTCTTTTCTTGTGGACTTCTTTTCATGACAGTTCAACAAATGTTCTCCCTAATACTCATTACTATAAAATAAACAAATAACTTTTTAATATTTAATATATAATTAAAAGCTAGTATCGTTATGGTAGTATTTGTACTTCCTTCAACTTAACTGATTTAAATGTTGCATCCTTGGATTATATAACTCATGGTCCCCATTCAGAATAGTAGAAATTCAAAGTCAAAGACTTTTCAAATGTAAAGTCTAGATGCATTATAGTAAAAATTATTTGGGGACATATGGGGACCAAAATAAAGTTGTGATGTGAAAAAAATCTACAAAAATAAAATTCCCAATTCAAGATCCCTCATGAAGTGTAAATTCAGCCATGGTGAGCACAACCCAGAGCCACAGCAGGCCCTTACTTAATGGAAACTGACCCAAAACACTCGTGTAGTCTAGTCATGATGCAGGAATCAACAGTGATGTCAACAGATGTGCTGATGTGATCACGACTGATCTGTCTACTGCTTTCCTCAGACTGGCTGGAGTTGAGAAGATCCTAGAGCAGCACTAAGCTGGGCCGAAGTCACGTGAAAGCGCAGAGCTGCCCCACACACACACACACATCGCAGTCATGCTGGAGGAGGACATGGAAGTGGCCATCAAGGTGGTGGTGGTGGGGAACGGAGCGGTCGGGAAGTCCAGTATGATCCAGCGATACTGCAAGGGCATCTTCACGAAGGACTACAAAAAGACCATCGGGGTTGACTTTCTGGAAAGACAGATCATGTAAGCATGCTTTTACACTTCAGTCGGGTCGCCTTGAAATGTGGCACTCTCTGCTTTCTGGCTGTCAATCAAGACATTTTATTTAAGCTGATGGGCAAGGCTATCTTGAATTAAATAATCAACACATTTAAAGAGATTTAAGGAAATAAAGAAGAAGAGTAGAAAATAATTTTGTTCAGAATCAATTTGAAATATTTGGAAATAATAAATTTTATTTTAAAATATGCACACGTTCAGGGCTTATCTTGTCTTAATAATAAAAATCAGCTCCATATGAGTTTTTTTTTTCTTTTCGCATTGCATTTTGCTTATGAATTAAATAAATCAATTAATAAGAAATATTGCGATGTTTAACATTTAATCCGTAACCGTAGTCAAATATGAAATGTTAAGCTACCTTACATATAACATTGCACTCTTTCACCATTAAATCTGAGGCATCAGATTTGTATCAGTCTCTGTTAAAATAAAACTCCACCTTCTTTGATTTGGGTAGGGATGGGTACCGAAACTGGTACCTATGGAACCGGTATGAACCGAACAGAATCTGAATGCAGATTTCGGTGCCTCTTAAATGTCTGAGCGATCAATTGAAATATTTGTCCTATGTGTACAGTATAAAGTAAGTAAGTATCTAGACGTACATGTGCTATCCGGGTATACTTACTTTATACATACACTACTGTGCAAAAGTCTTTTTTCTTTTAGTACATTAGTATTTTCACCCAAAACATGTAAATAACAGGCTTAAAACCTTATTTGGGGTGAATACTAATGTCCCTAAGACGTTTACACAGTATTGTATTTTAAAAACGACATTGTTGCTACTTTATAAAGAATGAGCATCCAGTCATTCACAGAACTGATTAAAGGGGGGGTGAAATGCTATTTCATGCATACTGAGTTTTTTACACTGTTAAAGAGTTGGATTCCCATGCTAAACATGGACAAAGTTTCAAAAATTAAGTTGTACGTTTGAAGGAGTATTTCTGTTCCAAAAATACTCCTTCCTGTTTGTCACAAGTTTCGGAATGTTTTTTTCGAGTATGGCTCTGTGTGACGTTAGATGGAGCGGAATTTCCTTATATGGGTCCTGAGGCACTTCTGCCGGAAGAGCGCGCTCCCGTATAGCAGAGCACTGAGAGCACAACAGACTTCACTGATCAGAGCGAGAGCGTCGCCAAATGTCACAAAAGAAGTGTGTTTTTGGTTGCCAGGGCAAGACAAACCTGCACAGATTACCAAAAGAGAAACAGCATTAAGGGACCAGTGGATGGAGTTTATTTTTACAGAGCATCAACGGAGTTGTGCAAGTGTTTTTGTTTGTTCCCTGCATTTCGAAGATGCTTGTTTTACAAACAAGGCCCAGTTTGACGACGGATTTGCACATCGTTTATTTCTTAAGGATGATGCAATCCCAACGAAAAAGGGTCACGATTGTGTGTTGGAACCGCAGGCGGTGAGTAAAACTGCTTCAAATATCTCTGCCTCCTTGTTGGTGCATCCCCTCCCATGCCAGAGACCCAGGTTCGAGCCCCGCTCGGAGCGACTCGTCGTTGCTGCTGCTCTCGTTCAGTTTCAGCCTCTGGATCTGTGTCACAGCTTCCAAACGCTCTCAACGCAAAAGCCTACTCGCACTCGTGATTCTTTAGCTCCGCCCACACGTCACGCCTCCAGGCGCTCGTGTTTTTCCGGGAAAAATCAGTACAGACTATCTTTCTCTTATGAATATAATAAAACTAAATACTTTTTGGAGTTATGAAGGATGCAGTACTACTCTATAGATACTCAAGATTAACAGGATATTGAGTGAAAATGAGCATTTCACCCCCCCTTTAAAGACAGTGACAGACAGCACTCATCTTAACTAAATATCAGAGAGAGTGACAGAGATACAGTATTACGTGTGGTTCTGTATTAAACAATCACTTAGATCATGAGTCAGTTATTAGGCTTAGAGTAAGGGTAGCTTGGGAAATGAGAGCATCCAAGGAGCGTGTGAAAGCTATGGATTTATTAAAAATATTTGTAATGTTCTTTAATGTTATCCATAGCTTTTTGTGGCTGTCTTTTATTTTAAAAGTATCGGTTTAGGCACTGGTATCGTTAAAACCCAATCGATACCCAATCCTAAATTTGAGTCCTTTTGACATGGGTGAGTGCTGAGGCAGACCAGGTTAAGATGAGATGTTAATCATCTTGTGACGGCAAATATAGCTCTGAGTAATGAGTGCAGCAGAACGGCGTCTAATCATGTCTGTGCTACAGTAGTAATGGAGGGCTTGTAGAGATCTACTGTGCTGTTCATAGTGCTGTACATTTACATTATGGACATGTGAGAGTGACAGAGAAACAGAACAACATGAAAATGTCCTGAACATGTAAAAAGTGAACTGAAAACGAGCATTTTAAAATAGAATATACTATAATTACATGTACTTAATTTTTGGAGTCCAGTCATTACCCTGCACTGACTACACAGTAGGTACAGTATTCCCCTCATTCATACAAACAAAGCCTGGATCATTCACAGCTTTAAACAGAAATAAATGCCAGTAAATCTGGTTCATGTTTGTAATAAACATTTAGAACAAGAAAACTTCCTGTCTGCATTTAAAAACGAAGTCTGACAAAAAGCATGCGGTGACGATCAGGCAGCTCCTTGGGAAAGAAGATCATCTGGCTTTTTTTAGCAGTAGTTCCTGGATCACAGTCTCTTTCTAATATAACGCGAGACGTGTTATCGGCAGTTTACTGGTTGTACTCTTAAAGCGAAAAGAGGAACAAAATAGTTCCCAGTGGCTTCATCTGTTTCAGTGCTTAGTCAAACTGAGAATGAAAGCAGATGTGAATTGCAGCTGTAAGTCAAATTAGTTTCATCCAATGGTTTCACGTAATTCATGTGTTTTAATACATTTCAAGAGTCTGTTAGATATTAGGCCAACACATTTGTTTGCCTGCGTTTCAGAGTTAATGGCGAGGACGTGAGGCTGATGTTGTGGGACACGGCGGGACAGGAGGAGTTTGATGCCATCACCAAGGCCTATTACAGAGGTGAGAGTGTCAGAAACACTGTGCACGTGTGTTTTTCTGTGAGCTTGAGCGAGTGTGTGACGTGTGTTTGGTCCTGCAGGCGCTCAGGCCTGTGTCCTGGTCTTCTCCACCACCGACAGAGACTCCTTCGAGGCCATCAGCAGCTGGAGGGAGAAGGTGGAGACGGAGGTCGGGGACATACCCACCGTCCTGGTGCAGAACAAGATCGATCTGCTGGACGACACGGTTATCAAAAAGTACGACTGAAAGAATCGTTAATGCACAGTGTCAGCGACTGTAGAGACCGATGTGGTTAAAGGATACATTCATTCATTCATATCGTTATCGCAATAAATATCAGAAATGATCATGATATATTTTTAAGCCCATATCACCCATCCCTAGTGTAAATGTAGATATCTGTAGGAAAATGACTAATCGATTCACTAGATAAGACCCTTATTCCTCAGATAGGATCATGCACTGCTCTTTGAAGCTGCATTTTTAGCCTTGAGCACCACTGAAGTCCACTATATGGAGAAAAATCATGGAATGTTTTACTCAAAAATCTTAATTTCTTTCCAACTGAAGAATGAAAATCTTGGATGACATGGGGGTAAACTGTCAGGAAATGTTTATTCTGGAAGGGATCTTTTAATGCATTGGTCTCAAGCTCAGTTCCTCCAGGAACTGAGTTTGAGACCACTGCTTTACTGTAAATCCTTCTGTGTCCTGTCTTCAGTGAAGAGGCTGAAGGTCTCGCTAAAAAGCTGAAGTTGAGATTCTATCGGACGTCAGTGAAAGAAGACCTCAACGTCAGTGAAGGTGTGTGATAAAGCATTTGTGTTCATGAAACTGATTTGTGATCAACTGTAAAATAACCCCTTTTTGTTATGTTGTAGTTTTTAAGTATCTTGCTGACAAATATCTGCAACGACTCAAGCAGCAGTCAGCAGAGGGGAACGAGGTTGTTCATTCATCCAGCAATAAAATAGGTAAGATTTTTTTTTACTTTTATTAGGGACAGGAATTAGACATTGCATGATCCAATCTGATTTCCATTCTTGGAATCACGATCTTGATCTACTTTTTTTTTCTTATTAATTATTTAGCTTATTGACTTTAAAGTGCCCCTGTAAGGGGTTATGAAAGTTTATTATATTTTTGGTTTTGTGAGTCCCCAACAACAGGTTGACATGCATGCAAAGTCAAAAAACACTTTCATTGTCTTATAGTATGCATTTATTTTTACTTTACTTGCTCAGACTCTCAAACGATTTGTTTCCCAAACCCCTTCTTGGCATGACGCAAGCTGATTGGTCCACATCTTGCCTGTAATGCCTGATAAAGCAGTGTTTGTGAGTGCAGTGCTGCTTTGTGTACAGCGTTACCAGAGAAAACACTATTTTTTCCACCCCAAAAGCAACACCTAGTGGCAAAGAATTGATATGCTAACATAAATATGCTAATAATTCGTGTTGACTTCAACATGAAACTGCTTGGGATTTGATTTAAACGATTCCGAGTGGACTCTTTCTTTTAAAAGAGACAGTAACTTTATACATGGTGCACTTTCAGATTTAAAACTTGGCAGGATGTTTTCATTTACTAAGAGCTGTTTTACACACTGCATGGAAGGTAATGTTCAAAAAGCCATAATGGGGCACTTTAAAAAATGTATCTGTTCATTTTTATTAAATTACCATAGGTGTGCTACTATTTGAAGTAATTATAAATAATAACCAAATGTAGCTTCAAGCAAATATAAAGAAGCACAAGCAATAAAAAAAAGTGCTTTCAGTATCTTGAGAGTGTATCACCGTTACAGCGTTTTCTCCTTTTCTCAGCGTAGATGCTATTTGATTGTTACTGATGACATGAAATACTTATTCTATAAATTTTTATTACAACACTTCTACACTGTTAATTTCAGTTTAGCTTTAGCATGACTTCTTTCGATTGTCGTGACACATTTCTTACTCCTTCAGGTGTTTTCAACACTAGCGGCGGCAGTCATCCCAACCAGACCGCCGGCGATCTGAACGGCCGTGAGGTCATAAACCTGCGCCCAAACAAGCAGAGGACCAAGAAAACAAAAAAGCCCTTCGGTAGCTGCAGACTGCTCTGATTCACGTGTGCCTGGCAGGGAACCAGAGGCTTCATTAGCGCTAATGAGAGTTGAGGAGAAGGAGGTGTGCAATCCAGAGCAGATCTGTCATGATCAGTTCATCATGGGCTTCTGCTGACGGACACGGCTAGTGTTTCACAGAATCAGTAAATTGGAGGTCTGTTGAGCTATTTTTGTATTGAGTATTGATGAGTAGGCCTAAATCTTTTGGACACTGCCCTTCCTCACATTTGAACAACAGTTGTGACTCAAAATTTAGATGAAAAGCCAATATATTTTCTCACAGTCAAATATTTGGTGAGTTATTCCTTGTGGTACACAGCAGGGTAATTTTCTCTAATGAGAGTAAAACACTTAGGATTTCTAACACACCATTTGTGCATTTGGACTCCTCATCGTAGTGCAGTATGTTTGTATCGATGGAGGTGCATCATTTGTGTCACAATCTTCCCTTAAAAGTTATGTTCATTTGTTGTTTCTTATATGAACGTCGTCACAAGTTTCAATCCGTATGTTCTTATAGGTATTTTTGTACGAAAGATGTAGTAAAGTAATGACTTGTTTAAATTCAAGACATTTAACACCGTGCCAAAATGTTTCTAAACTTATATACTTTAAATGGTTAGGGGGGTAAGATTTTTTATCTTTTTTTTATTGATATGCATCAGAGGTGGGATTATATGGAAAAATATTCTTTTGGGATAAAGAAAACTTTTTTTCTTGGGTTGCTGGCAACACGGCCAGATACTCTAGTGTAAAACGACACACTCTAGACACCAGACGACACAAGAAGTTACTTGATATAATGAAGCCTTTATGAAAATCACACTGAAATGGCATAAAAACAGTCATCATAACACTGTTGTAGCAAATAGTGCATAAAAATGTTAAAATTCATATGCAGTCAAACTCAAGGCATGTTTTCACACTGTTCACTAAATGAACAGCAGGAATTACATCTAATAATTTCATACCAACCCGCAATAAACATTAATATTTCATTAAGTATTCCCTTTCTGTTTCTAATAATCATTTAACTCTGAAATGTGCATGAGCTTTAAATGAATTTATAGCTATTTTTAAAAGATATAATTAAAACACACAAAAAAAAGTGGTATCTTACCAGCTCTAATAATGTTATAGCAACTGAAGTTTAAATCTGATGCTATTAAACCATGTCTTTAATATCACTCTGTCTGTTGGACAGTTGAGGCCAAAGTAAAACTAAACTGAAGTCATCATAAATGTACAGTGAATATCGCTCAGCACTTCTCACTGCTGCATATTTACTGTACATGTGCACCAATTATTATAGTGCCTATATTTTAGCATTCATGAAAAACACTGTTATATGTGAATACTGAATCATCTGGAAAGTAAATGCACATTTAAAATCCACTGACCCATGAATTTACAATCAATGTATAAAACTCACGTCAAAGTTTACCAAATATATTTGAGTAACAGTTAGAGGTGACCAAGATTGAGATCCTGTTTAATATTGGACTAATCTACACTGATATTATTACCCTGACCTTCAGCACAGTATTGGGCTTTACATATGTACAGGAATCCACCAAGGAACATTTCAGAACTGTGTGAAACTAAAAATGTGTGTTTCTAGAGGATCTATGACGGAGTCCCAGAGCCTTAACCACTGAAGCCATTAGAAACAACTGATCTCGTGTGATTTTACTGAAGATTGATGTGCTCAATGTTTTACTATAGACCCAACATTCCCTCTCTTGAGTTTTATATCTGAATCAATCCGAGGATGCTCCAGAATGGTTTTGATCTGATGTCTGAGGAGCTTGAGCAGGTAATAATAATCTGTTCACTTCTTTAAATATGGCCTAACTCTGGATTGATTGTATTTATTGATGAATGGCATGCCTCGTGTTTGTTTGAATGTGGAATCATGGTACTTCGCCAAACGGCCTTCATGTTTACAGCTTGTGTTCAGTGCTCGATGTGATGAATGGTGGTTTTCTCCTTTGCTGCAGTGACACTACAATGAACTAAAGGCACTTTATTTATCGGATATAATTCCTGATCATGTTATTGCTTGGTTATCTTAAATATACAGTTTCTAATACAAGTACTGCTTCATTTCTTTGACTTTCTAGTAGACGTTGAATATGCCAGCAGCACCGGTTACTACCTTCTAGTCAGCAGTGTCACTTGCAGTGATGTGTGTTTCTGACTGTATGATTATTAATGGTTGGGTGGTTGACAGAGAAGGACAAAATAAAGAAGTAGTTGTTTTATTTTCGTGGTACTTTTTTATCATACTGTGACAACCTTATACATGCATGATTACAAAACAATGTGAATACTTAAAAAAAACATAATCCACAGTGCCAAAGAAAACCTAGACTGTGACTTTAGATATTTCTGGCAACTGTAAACTGCCTACTCACACTTAAACCTAATATTAATAATATATATAATTTAATATTGGCATCTTCTGTCATAAAGCTTTTGTGACTGATTTACAAAAGCAATGTGCCCTACAACAGCCCTTCATTGCCATATAATCACTGTAACACAAGGTTTAGATTTTAATTAAATTGTCAAATGACTTATTATACAGTTATGAACTTCACATTGTCTTGAAATGGAGAATCTATAAACTAGAAAACCTGTGCATTTCCACTGAGCATATTATTTTGCACTTTAATATAATTAATGAGGCAGAAATGGCCTATTCTCTCTCTCTCTCTCTATTTTTTAAAATCTCAACCAACTGAAAACGTGTAAACTAAAGGTATTCTTTCTCATTTTAAGAGCCATTCCAAAAGTGATTAGGAATCCCAACAGCAGTATTATCAAAGTCAGGTAGTGTTTCTCTGTAGTGTTTTCTCCTGCTGCACCAGAATGTGTTGTTCTTCACTGTAGAGATGAAACTGACGGCCGAATGTGAGATTCCCAGCAAGCTGAGCCCAACGCTCTCGCTAGAATGTACAGAGCAAGCGAGAAAACCACGTGTAGCTGCTCTAAAAATAAACGCTCACACGCCAGGAAAACCATATTCATGGGCCTTCCAGCGGGAATGCGAGTAGATCCCAACACAATGACAGTGATTTAGCATTTTCATATTAGTTAATAAATCAAAAACACAATGTTAGTGGTTTGTGATCATTATTATTATTTTTTCTGTAAGGGAAAAGCACCGAAGGTAAAAGCTAAATAAATAGGAATATGCATAAGACCAAGATGCTATCAGTGGTAATAAAAACTACAAATCTATTTGTGACCCTGGACCACAGAACCTAAGGAGCACGGTTATATTTGTAGCAATAGCCAAAAATATATTGCGTGGATCAAAATTAATGATTTTTCTTTTGTACCAAAAATCAGAAGGATATTATGTAAAGATCATGTGTCATGAAGATATTTTGTACATTTACTACCATAAATAGAGAAAAAATATATTTGCTAAGAACTTCATTTGGCCAAATTTATAATTAGAAATAGTTGTATTTCAGCTCTAACAATTCCTACATCAATGGCAAGCTTATTTATTCAGATGATGGTCAAAACAATTGACCCTTATGATTGTCAGTGGCGGCAGTGGCTCAGTGGTTCATGTAGGTTGTCTACAAACCGGAAGGTTGGTGGTTCGATCCCCGGCTCCACCTGACCAAGTGTCGAGGTGTCCTTGAGCAAGACACCTAACCCCAGCTGCTCCCGACGAGCTGGATGGCGCCTTGTATGGCAGACACCGCCGTCGGTGTGTGAATGAGTGAGTGGATGGGTGAATGTGAGGCAAATTGTAAAGCGCTTTGGATGGCCATGTGGTCTGTTGAAAGCGCTATATAAATGCAGTCCATTTACCATTGTGGTCCAGGGTCATATTTATCAGTTATGTCCCTGATATCACACACGCATCATGAAGATGTCTACTTGATGTCTGCGTGCATTTACATCTGCAAGACGTATTATTTGGTGTTTGTTCATCTGCAATATGTCTATAGGACATTTCCTTGTAGATGTCAAATAGATGTTTATTAGAAGTCTTTGTTTGTAATTTAGAATGAATGTAAACTGACATCTTACAGACGTCTGTACACAGATGCTTTCCAGATCAAGTGATCTCTAACAGACGTCATGCAGATGTACGTGTGCTATCCTTTAACAGTGGTCTGCAATTGCAGATAGTACATAGCAGATGAGCAAACACTAAAAATACATCTTGCAGACGTCTCTGTGATGTATGTGTGCTGTCAGGGAAAGGCACGTGTGGCGCTCGTCAGTCCCTCAGCCTCTATTTGCCATTGCTAAGACAGGAATGATCAACTTTCTGGTTATCCATGATTTGAATGGTTTTCTGGGCATTGTCCATGTTCCTGATGAGGGTTTCGAGGCGCCTCTTGATCTTCTTCTGGTCCTCCAGGGCGCAGCTGATCACGACGCTCTGAAACTTCTGATCCAGAGGCACAGGAGGCGCGTCGGTCACACACGCCGCGTGGAGGGCCTGCAGACGCTTTCTGGCCCCCTCCATGTCCTCCAGCACCTTCCCAGTGATCTCATCGATGATGGCCGTGGCTTTCTTCAAGGCCTCTTCCTGCTGCTCGTTTCGGATCGTGTCCACAGAAATGCTCACCGTTAATGTCCTGCCCAGGAGTCTAGAGGCGGTCAGAGAGAGCTCTTCCCTTTCCCCTGAAATAAAAGTTGAAATGAAGTTTATATGTTATCCATTAGAGGCCACGAGTGTTGGTCATGCAGCACGGAGGGCGTACCGTCACAAACGCTCCTCAGTTCCTGACTGTTTCGTATGGACTGGATCATCTCGATTAAACACTCTCTCTCCTGCTCCATAGCACTGGCTTCCTCACGAAGAGCCTCCACCCTGAGAGAGACTTACTGAGATCATTTCATTCCAGACACAACCCTGAAAACTGTCAAAAACACCCAGCAACAACTGTTTTAGCTGTAATTTGATATTACAGCTGTCCTAAAAACGAGTAAAAATCCACCTTCACAATATAATCTTATATATGCTAGTGTCACGTTTTATTGTGTGTTGTTAACCATTATACTTACGTTTTAGTTTGGACTTAAAAATCTAAAATCTGCTTAAACTATACATACACGCACACATATACATATACATTTACATATATATATATATATATATATATATATATATATATATATATATATATATATATATATGTGTGTGTGTGTGTGTGTGTGTGTGTGTGTGTGTGTAAATGTATATAATATAGTTTTTAGAATACTGTAAATGGAAGTTTTCATGTACAAACATATATATATATATATGTTTGTACATGAAAACTTCCATTTACAGTATTCTAAAAACTATATTATATTAATCCACACAGTACTTGTATTCTGTTAGTGCGATGGAAAATGCATTCACTTTGTATGAGTCGAGTCAAGACTTAATGGGTCTTCCTGGATTTAGTCTGTACCGATCAGACAATCAATATCTTACCTCGTCTCAATCTGATCCAGACTCTCCAGTAATCGTCCGGACCGGTCCGCCATCGAAAGCGTTCGGCTGAATTTGCCTTTAGATGCATCGTTCATTTTAGCGTTAATTTTCGCTTGAGCCATATCTGCTGCTAGTCGTGTTAATTAATGATTTGAAGGGTGCAGTGACCTATATACTATAGGATAAACCGGAGCAGACCACACGAGCAATATAGCGATGTCCGGTCCTCCAGTGAATCGTCCACTCTTTGAATGATTCAGTCGAATCGATTCGCACAGCGTTTGCAAATCTCCGAACTGTAAAGTGAGTGACACGTTGAGCTATAAACATTCAACACAACCATTTTAAAACATGAGACATTTATCTGGCACAAAACCTAGCAAGTTGTAGTGCTGTAGAAAGTGACAGCGTCAAAATTGTGGTAGTATAGCAGAATTCTTAACTTAAATTTTAAAGTGATGAGAGATATTTTAAAAGTGATGGTGTTATACATTAGAATATGACAATTTGATTATTTAATATCAAACTAAATATTTATTCTGCAACTTCGCATGGCCCAGCATAAATATTTAGTTTGATATTAAATAAATAATTAAATTGTCATATTCTACTGTATGTGACTGAAAAATTCACTGAATAGAACCTGTTCGTTTAAATGAATCGTCCAAAAGAACCGATTCGCTAAAATGTTTCGGACTTCGCGGCGCTTATCGACCACGTTCTAGCGGTTTCCAGCGGTCTTCAATAACATCTCCAAACATGGGCTGGAACTTCCCTTGGTAATACACTCCTTCAGACAAGAGTGGAGGAGTTCACCTCGGAGATTTCAGAGGAGGGTGGGATTCATTTCTAGGGTCAAGGGCCAAGATGACATCACCGAAAAGACAAAAACCAGAACACAATGAGATTTCTCAGTCAGGAACACGCAAGATATGCTTTAGTTACTTTCCTTTATTTAAACTTAAGAAAGCCTCAGAAAGAAAAGAAACACGTTTAATCACTCCAGTGCATGATAACATGATAAGAACACACAAATTGTGTCTTCACTTATGAGAACTCCTCTTTTCGCTTCTTTTCAAGGCTTCTTCCAACTCTGCAAAATGAGAATGCTAAAAATATTTTAAAAAGTATATATTTTTTTAAACAAACCCCATTTCTTTAAAAGTAAAGTTAATTTTTTTTCTATATATATATATATATATATATATATATATATATATATATATGTGTGTGTGTGTGTGTGTGTGTGTGTGTGTGTGTGTGTGTGTGTGTGTGTGTGTGTTGCAGTGACAGCATTCAACATCTGTGCGGTTACACCCAAAACATAAAAAAAAGTTGAAACAATGCACCATATACAGTACAGACCAAAAGTTTGGACACACCTTCTCATTCAAAGAGTTTTCTTTATTTTCATGACTATGAAAATTGTAGATTCACACTAAAGGCATCAAAACTATGAATTAACACATGTGGAATTATATACATAACAAAAAAGTGTGAAACAACTGAAAATATGTCATATTCTAGGTTCTTCAAAGTAGCCACCTTCTGCTTTGATTACTGCTTTGCACACTCTTGGCATTCTCTTGATGAGCTTCAAGAGGTCGTCACCTGAAATGGTCTTCCAACAGTCTTGAAGGAGTTCCCCGAGAGATGCTTAGCACTTGTTGGCCCTTTTGCCTTTAGTCTGCAGTCCAGCTCACCCCTAAACCATCTCGATTGGGTTCAGGTCCGGTGACTGTGGAGGACAGGTCATCTGGCGCAGCACCCCATCACTCTCCTTCTTGGTCAAATAGCCCTCGATGCCTTCAGTGTGACTCTACAATTTCCATAGTCATGAAAATAAAGAAAACTCTTTGAATGAGAAGGTGTGTCCAAACTTTTGGTCTGTACTGTATGTGCTCAAGAACCCTGCCTAAGATCCCATCTATTAGAATAAATATCACACTGAGCCTAAGCTTCATAAAATGAAACATACCTACAATGATAATACTGGTCGTGTACAGCTGGCAAAATAATCATCTGATTAATTAATGAATAGCATTCTCTTAATGAGCTCTAACATAATGTAAAAATACAATACAGACCCCTAAACTGTTCAGAAATAAGAGAAATATAAGATCTTTGTAGCAATATTACAAAAATATGTCAAGAATTATAAACGTATTACCAATATCCAGCTCTTTTGATTTACTGGCCTCCTCTGCACTCAAAGCCAAAGCCAGTTTTATGTCCTGATCAAATTTATCTAAGGAGAAATATAAATAGCAGGCACGGCAGTGTTACAAATCCATGCACTAAGTTGATTTGCTAATATTTATTTGAACCGTCACAGTACTAAATTGAAACATAATATTGCAAATCTAAACTGACATGTTACTGAAATACCACTTCTAGACAAAATAAATAAAAAAAAAACATTGGAAAACCTACCATCACCATCTTGTGAAATGGTCACCTCTTTTTTAACATCAAGACTCCTTGAGGTAATGGCCTTCTTTGCATCTAGAAACTTTGCCACTGAAAAAAAAGTAATTAATTATGTACAGTAGTCAACATTTGACGTGGATCAAAAAAAACTTCATCAAATTTGTCCTAAGACAAGAACGCAATTTGGTTTTAGGTTTTAGGACAACACTGATGAAAGGTTTTGATCCACTTCAAATGTTGACTAGTGCATATAGTTTTATCATTCCCATACTTCCTTTTATGTTATTCAAATCGTCCATTACTTGTCCAGACTGGTAGTGTACACGTTAGTTTATTGCTGGAATTCGAAGGGATAATTGATCTATAATTCCACTGGAGCCATCATTAAGGGGGGAAACAAGCTTTATATCCCTCCAGACACAGAATAAAAACCTCACCATTACTCTGAGGGAAGATCTTGTTGGCATTTATTGTGCTGGTGGAGGCGGCAGGTTTCTCGTCTGCGCCACTGCCTCTGGAAGAAGCACAAGGCTCTGACTGGCAGTGACGCTTGTGGTAATGTGAATGGACACTGGGTATATAGTTTGGGGGACATACTAACTCGATGAGACGCAGTCGTCTGCTGTGTCTTCTCTTTCCTGGTAGTAGTTGTGCCCTCTGTGGCTTACACCAATGTGGGCCATAATTACTTCTATCGTAGGCATTTCCACCTTGCACTTTCTGCAGTGGAAGAGGAGAGTTGGACAAATGAGCTCCACCGTGGAACCGGCTCATGAGCAAGCGTGCTATAGTCGACTCGCCCATGATTGTGCCACAGACTGCACATTTGTGAAAGATCTGATTGGCGGCTTGGAGGTGTTTTCTTGCTTGATCCTCCTCTGTGAAGCGTAGGCCGCATTCACAGAACCAGGCGAGCTGTGAACATTTTCTTGGTTCAGCTTGGGGATCTAAGCTGGCCAGTCTTTGTCGTTTAGCTGAAGGCCCATCTGTATCGCTCCCACATGCCGTGGCCTTCTGGGCGAGTTGGATTTCACACTAGTTGCTGTAGTACAGAAGGGCCCTGTCCATGCTGAGGACCCTCTTCACCTCATGTTTCACGAGCTCTTTGTGCTCCTCCATCTGACTCAAGCTAAAAAAAGGTTTTGGGCATGAGGAGCGCTGACCCATGACCACCATCGACCTCATGATGTCAGCCACACTTTGATCGGCACTGACAATAGTGCAGCCATTACTGCAGAGCACACTGGGAAACAGTAAAACAGAACAGAATAGTTAGTGCATGATAAAGACAAATGGACCCCATGTATCCAACCATGAGTTTTTATGTGATGAGAAAACGTGTATAAACCACGACAGAAATACATTTATCGAAAATGTTCTTCAATGCAAACAAACAAAAAAAATTAATTGGATAACTGGACAAACCATTAAAATGATATCATTGCACACCATCTTAGACATTGTTTTAATAATTCTGAGTTACATAAGTCAAAGTATGTCATAAAAAAAAAAATTGGTATACTTTGCATATTAAGATGGAGTTCCCAAACATTATTCCCCTCCAAATGAAAGATGTCATGACAGTTTACTCCATTTCTTCTGCATGCTCTGAGGCGCAAATAAATTATTATGTATCAAAAAATGGCACAAATGTTTAACCATTTTTATTGTTACTTTGTGCCAATTTTACAGTTTTGTTCTTGAACACATGATTTCTCAGCAGCGGAAGTCATCATAGTTTACAATATTACATTTACCGTCCCTCCCATAGACGCTGCATTAGAAACACTGTCACATTAGCATTAACAAGTTTGTTTGAATTTTCATGCAAAGGTAATAAAATACAAAGTATAGTGCTATAAATGTACATACATATTTAAAAATTCTAAATATTACAAAATTTGCACAATGTGCACAGTATGCATACTGACAAAATGGCAAGAGTATGATCAGTGTTACCATCTTGTGGAATAACTGATTTGTGCAAAACACACACACACACACACACACACACACACACACACACACACACACACACACATATATATATATATATAAATTGTATGCAATGTGTAACCCAAATGTACAAAATAAGACCATGCATTTTGTGTCACTTTCCCTGTGTAAAAAGACCCTTGTGTAAAAATCTAAATATATTTTGAGCTTTAAAGAAAGTGGGTCACCCCCATATGGTGGCTGCCATGTTGACATCACATGACCTCACACATACTACACAGCAGTCGTCAATGACCCTCACTAACAATATAGTAATAATATAATCTGTTAAGCCAGGGTTGTCCTTTATTTGTTGTACAAGAAAACACATACAATAATCAAGGCAGGCATTATTTATTCCATAAAACAAGAGCTTTAATGTTAATATGGTTACAAACTGGATACAGATATACGTTTCATTAATCCTGGAAACAAACCCCTTAACAGTCTGATGAATGTGCAATTTGGATTTGTTGAAAACCACACACCCCAGAGAGTGATGGACTGAGTGAAGTGTTTTTTTTTGCAGACATGTGCTCAAGGCATTCATCCTTGATGCTGAAGAGGAGGTAACACCTACAGATTACATCAAACACAAGAGACAAAGCCACTTCTTCTTTTCATATCATTTCCATAAGACAATGAAGTAAACACATAAGAGTGGTCATAAGATCTTTCTGCTCCTAAAGGAACAGCTCACCCAAAACTGAAACTCATCCTCAGGCCATCCAAGCATCCAGCAGATTTGGAAAATTTTAGTAATTCATCATTCCAGTCAATCAATTAATGTCTTGTGAAGTCAAAAGCTGTATGTTTTTAAGAAACAAAACCTTATTAAAGTGCTTAAACTTCAATATCAAAATATCAGTCTGTCCAGGGAAAAAGTCCATCCCTAGTTGTTGTCTCACATCAAAATCCAGCCATATATTTGTTAAGGGCCATGCAAGGTGCTCAGGCACCTAACATATCTATGATGTTTCTTCTGGTCTGGAAGTCTATGACAGCCCACACATCCCTTTGTCTGAAGGTTTTGAATTTGGATCAAATTTGGAGCATCCAGCCCAAACTATTTAGCACCAACAACAGATCAAATTTGCTCTAATATTTCCGCTAATAACATTTGAACCTAAAGTTTTAGAAGTTAAATAATGTTTGCCCTCTGATTCCTCAGCTCATGCGGAGTCGAATGCATGCCAAAAAGAACTTTTCTATGAGTCAAGTTTTTCCGCAATTTAGAATTTTGCGAAAAATTTACTTTTTCAACTCGGCCAGAAGGTTTCCCAGATTTTCACCAAAATTGACTCAGATCATCTTCAGACAAAGTTGGCAAAAAAAAAAAAAAAAAAAAACATTTGACTAAGTTTGTACAAAAATGTACAGAAGGCTATATTTCTGCGATGCTTTACCAGATTCTGACCAAAATTGGTGTGTGTTATGAGTATAACCTGAGGGCACATGAGTACTTTCAGCACAGAGCCTCCAATAGGTCAAATCTGAATTGACATTTTTGCAAATAACTTCTGACCAATTTAGCCAAAATCGAATCGGCATACCAAATTGAATAATACCAAATTGCCTTTGACCAATGGAGAGTTCAGCTTCAACCCTGGACACCTGGACCAGCTAATCAAGGTGTTTATCAGAATCAGAATTAACTTTATTCGCCAGGTGTGCGCAAACACACAAGGAATTTGTTGTGTTTTTTCAAGGTGCTCCTGGTACATACATACACAATTGACATGAGAAAAAAATTATAATACATTTAGCAAAACTTAGCCATAAATAATGTGCATGAATCTGGAACAGTAGATTGATTTAGTCTACTTAATTGCAGGCAGGTGTGTTGAAGCAGAGTTGGAACTTTATAGTCTTTATGGAGTCATTACAGACAGCTCCTTAGCTCTTCATTTTACTTCCATTGTGCTTGGCCCCTTAAATGCTGCTTGCAGCTACATTTAAGAACCGTTTTTCTTTTAAATTGTGCTTAATCCATGCATATTTCTCTCCTATATAGATGAGGTGAATTTTTCATAGAAAGCAAGCATTATAAAGGCATATGGGACTCTTTGGTAAACAAGTGATATAATGCTACATTTCTCTAAATCTTTTTTGATGAGGAAACTAACTTATCTATTTTGGATGACCTAAGGGTGAGTACATTTTCAGCAAGTTTTCCTTTCTGGGTGAACTATACCTTTAACAGTTTGTGTGGCAATGCATTCAGACAACGACTGAGCCAGTTAATAGTCAGGGTCAGAGAGGGCAGAAAAAACAGGTGTATTACTGCAACACTGCACTTTACTCATATCACTTGCACAAAATAGTTCTGTATTTCTCAAACTGCTTCAAAACACATGCACATCCGTCCTCAACATTAATATTTCTATGAATACTGCTCTCATCATTCATGGCTGATATCTGACTTTATTTCTTGACTGGGATCATGTAGAGCTCTTTGAAGCTGCATTGAAACTGCAATTTGGACCTTCCACTATTCACCTTATTCCGCCCGCCCACTTTTAATACTTCGCATTTCCGCATTTTGTCATCCGACTTCCGCTAAACCGATACGGCACGTCCGGTTACTAGTTTAGTAGTTGTAAGATTGTTTATAGCTAGCTATAACTGTGGCGAAATGACAAAGAACGTTATGTTATAAATTGGGAGCACGATGAAAACGTCTTACGACGATCAAATGGTCTCAAATTGTCCCATCCATCGTCGCTGTTAACGTGGGTAATGTTAGACGATATGAAGAAGTGGCCAGAGTTAACCTATATATTTAACTGCCCTGTCAGGAGGAGTTGATGGAGCAGCAAGGAAAAATTTATTAAAAAAAATGTACCGAGGCTTTCCAGCATTTACATAGTGAGACAGTGGGTCGTGTACTGTTACACAGCGAGGGTTTTTTCGTCTTTTTAAAACTGAACGTGCAACCAGCCAGTCGAGCAATCTAACCTCTCAGCATGGTGCTGGTTAGTTTTGTGTGTGTGTGATGTTAATATACACGAAGTTATAAATGTTTAAAAGTATAGTAACATGTTTGATGACCATCATCAGACTAAGTATTTTGTCTAATAACTTAATTGTACAGTGGAGTAAGGTAAGTGAACGTTTATCAATTACACATTAGAAAAGGAGGAGGCTGGAACTTGGAAGTGAAAAAGGCTGTATATCCAGGTATGCATAATTATTAGGCAGATTTTATTTTACAGATAAAACAAGACAAAAAATATTATATATCACTTATAAAAGATTAAATGCAAAATTAATAGTTAAGATTGGTTTGGTTTGGAATTGGTCAATTTTACCAAAAAATATGATCAGAAAATCAGCTTGCCTCTTAATTCTAAGGTAAAAAGGTAAGGTAAAGGTAAGATTTGGTAGGTGTACGTCAAGTCTAATCAATGAATAAGGTAAATGTCAAGTGTAATAATAATGAATGATTCTGAATTAAGACAACTGTGAAAGCTTTGAAATGTATTTTAGGTTTGTCATGTTCTGTACAGGGGTGAGGACCTGTAAACTGCTCATCTGGGTTCCATCACAGCAAGTTACATGTGCCACACAATCAGCAATTCTCTGCCAAGACTGTAGCTAGACTACAAACCTTTTATTTTAAGTGTATGCTTCCTCGTGTCAGATGAGTTTCAGACAGTTAAAAAATATATCATACTTCTGTTCGTTCTGCATTCTGTTATCTAGCCAGCCACTAGCTTAGGTACGTTACATCCGGTCCCTCAGCCGGAAGTAAGATGACAAAACTAGCGCAATGGCGGCACCGTTGTTGCCATGGAAAATAAGGTGAATAGGAGAAAACCTGCCATGTTTTCCACAAAAACCTTAATTTCTTTTCGGCCAAAGACAGACAGACATGGACATTTGGATGACATGGGGTATATGATCAGGAAATGTTTATTCTGCAAAGTGTACTAATCCTCAAATCTCTAATAAAACTGAAGCTTCTGGCTAAACTATGAGTCCATAATCCCTAGTGACTCTTCCTCCAGTGAAAAGATGTTCTGGTCTGAATCAAAAGAGAAATCTGCACAGATCAAACCCTGTTTACAAGCCGAAACAGTTGGTGCTGTACATTTTGATGCGAGAGGACAACAGGGGATGGACTTGTCCACTGGAGGAAGTGTTATCATGGATATTGGATGGATTTTGGCCAGAAGCAACAGATTCAAATTAAAACACCTGAATGCTGGATTTGTTTCTCACAAACATGCATCTTTTGGCTTCTCAAGATGTTAACTGATGGACTGGAGTGGTGTGGATTATTGTCATGTTTTTTTATCAGCTATTCTGACGGCACCCATTCACTACTGAGACAGTGATAGCATACTACATTTCTACAAATCTGCTCCAATGAAGTAACACATTTTTAGTGAATGTTAATTTATGGGTGAATGGTTCCTTTAATCTTTAGTGATGGTATATGCAACTATGCATTATATATATATATATAATTTTTTTTTTTTTTTTTAAATTATATAAGGACTGAAAACAAAGTCAAACCTTTAAAGCTCTGCACTTTTCAAGCCTCTCCAGTTTATCCACAGCTACTTGCCGTGCCAGTCGGTCCAGTGTGGACACAGCATGAGCCCTCTGCTGGTCAACCTGCTCCTCAACCTGAGCGTGGCACTTAAAGCACAACAAGAACAAAACATTTACAAAAAAAAAATAGTATACAATTAATAGTTCACCCCGAAATAATATATTAAATTCTAAAAATATAGTTGAAGATTGTCAAAGCTTCTTTTTTTCTCCATACAATGAAGACAATATAATTTGCTTGTCTGAAAAGCCCCTATTTGCATCCATGTTTACACCTGCCACACATCAGTCACACATTGTGTTTCTATGGGAAGGTTACGTGACAGTGAGAACTGGTTTGTTTTCAGACTCCTCTTTCTAACCTGAGGCTTCCCGTTTGTCCTTCTCATCTGCCTTCCAATAAACACCACAGTATAATGAAAAGTGTCTATATGAGCCATGCACTAGAAGTTATATTATACTTCACTATTAAACAAGACAAGTTTGACATGGTGCTCATATGATTGAAACATAGGAGCACCATTTACATGGCATTGATGCATCTGGTAGATGCTTTTATCCTAAGAGACTTGCAATGCATTTATGATTTTGTTTGTTCCCTAAAGTTTAAGTTAAAAAAATCACTGCAATACAAACCAGAAAAGAGTTATTAGCCTGTTCCTCACATAAAGCTACCACATGGCTTCAGAAAACCTGGAATACAGCTCATGTTTGGAGTTTGTCTGTGTATGTCATGATGGAAAACAGCAGCTTGGACATTCTGCCAAACATCATCTTGTGTGTTTCACAAAACAAAGGTTACAGGTTTGGAACAAAATGATGGTAAATAAACGAAGAGAGAACGACCTACACCTCCTTTATACTCTATAAAGTGTTAAAGTGCGGCAGACATGCCTCCTTCATCCTCATCCTCTCTGTCACTCAGCAGGTCAATACACTCTGAGAAGACCCTCCTAAAACAGGGTTATCCTATGAGTTAATCACTTCTGCTGCATTACTCAGACTCAATCCAAGTGTGAAGACCTAGATCCAAACCACCGTCCAATCACTCAAATTAGAAATCAAGGCAGGGAGGTTTGAGGCACACTTACAGACACAAACTCCTCCTCATCCTCCTCAGTGACTGTAGAGGAAGACATCACATCTGTCCTGTGTGGAGCTGCACATTCATCACTGCCAATTAAAACAGCAGTATGAAGTGAAGTATTGCATGCAAAAACTCTTACTAACTTACTGCATGGGCTTTGACATTTTAACTAGCATTTAAATGTTATTTTACTTCATTAAAGGAGGATAGGGGTCTGATTTCAGAGTCAATCAAAGCAGGTAATCAATCCTAGAAACAGCTTGCATGAAATGTCAACAACTCGTCGACAGGGAAAGGAGAGAAAGTCACATTAAACAAACTGTCTCCAATCCGATCTGTCACAAGAGAGCTGGCAAACAATGCACCGTCTAGACAAAATGGCCAAATCCAATGCTAGTTCGAGTAAGAGTTAACAAACCATTACCAAAACTGAGCACATAGGAAGCGAGCATCAAGTCTAACATCACAGTAAGTGAGCTAGTCAAAATACAAGTCGTCCACCACATGTTATTATTTATTACTTTTATAGTTATTTAAATAATACTAATGAAACTACTGTTTTTTTCCTCTACAAAATACTACAATTATTTTGACTTTTAAAAATGGAAAAACAAATGAATGCATATTCATGCTTGACTCATTCATACTGAGGGCTATGCAAGCAATTTTAATTTAAAAAGATTTATTATTAATAGTTGATATAATCTATGATTATCAATACATCAGGTGTAATTTTACCTTGTTTCCTTCATAACAAAAAAAATATGATTTTCCTTATAACTTGAATGTTGCTTAATAACCTATTATATTAATCATATACATTTAAAGTAAAATATAATTGGCAAAGGTTTCTTTTATACAAGCATTTCTACCTAAATCAATTTATAATTAATAAAAAAGGGTATACCCAGAAAAAAATGAAATGATTGTTTATATTCATGTTTAGGCTTCGTGGAAGATGATATCAAACTGGTTCAAAGTTGAACTTGAAGGTTCTATAATGATCCACTGGTTATTTGTCAGTTATTTTAAGAACATTTTTTGTTCAATTGAATTTTAAATGAATCTGGTTGGCAAAACACCTTTTTAGACATGATTTTAGACATGTAAAAACACTGTAAAAATGCCTAAAATTAACTTGATTCAAATGCAATGTGATTATAATATATGGATTTGATTGTGCTTTATTGTACACCTTATGACTTGTTTTCTTTCTTTCTTTTTTATTAATTTATAAATTAAATGATTAAATAAATTTTTTTTTGCTTTGATTAAAAAAGAAAAAAGAAAATAAAAGAAGTAATGTAGGAAAAAAAATTTAAAATGAGAGTTTCGGATAAGCCCTCCTCACTTACACAGATTTAGACCGATTTGTTAACAATATTTGACAGAAATATGCCTTTTGTGTACAAAGAAAATGTCTTAGATCTTTGAGTTCAGCTCATGAAAAATGGGGCAAAAACAAAAGTGCATTTATAATTTTGTTCAGTGTAGTTTACACTGCTTCATCTTTCTTTTCAACAGCTCTACTACATTGTGACATGTTTAAAAAATTTCAAAAATGTATTACTGACTCATTTTTTTTTTTTTCATCTTATTTGCTCAGGAACTATCAGACGGCGAATCTATCTCCATAGGAAGCATTAAATCAGGATTTTGCAGGATTTCCACAGAGTATCTCACCAGATTTCAGTCGTGAACTTAAGCGAATTCGCCGCATTGTTTGTCAAGCAATGGACTGGACTGAATTGATATAAACAAGAATCAAAGCATCCACGAACAACTGGCAATCTCACCTTTAATTAATCTCTGGACATCTTCATGAAGCTAAGCAAAGATCCTTGATTTTATTGCCTAGTGCTGTTTTGGCGAACATGCTTCAGACATTGCTATTGTACAAGCCAATTGTCAGTTATGTTGCGAGGCATCCACACCGGTAACACTACCAGTTAAATATCCCCACGAGCCTGGTTCATTTGTGGTCAAGGCTGTCGATATTAAAGGGGGGGGGGGGGATGAAATGCTATTTCATGCATACTGAGTTTTTTACACTGTTAAAGAGTTGGATTCCCATGCTAAACATGGACAAAGTTTCAAAAATTAAGTTGTACATTTGAAGGAGTATTTCTGTTCCAAAAAAACCTCTTCCGGTTTGTCACAAGTTTCGGGAAGTTTTTTTTCGAGTATGGCTCTGTGTGACGTTAGATGGAGCGGAATTTCCTTATATGGGTCCTGAGGCACTTCTGCCGGAAGAGCGCGCGCTCCCATATAGCAGAGCAGAGAGAGCACAACAGACTTCACTGATCAGAGCGAGAGCGTCACGAAATGTCAAAAAAGAAGTGTGTTTTTGGTTGCCAGGGCAAGACAACCCTGCACAGATTACCAAAGAAAAAACAGCATTAAGGGACCAGTGGATGGAGTTTATTTTTACAGAGCATCAACGGAGTTGTGCAAGTGTTTTTGTTTGTTCCCTGCATTTCGAAGATGCTTGTTTTACAAACAAGGCCCAGTTTGACGACGGATTTGCACATCGTTTATTTCTTAAGGATAATGCAGTCCCAACGAAAAAGGGTCACGATCGTGTGTTGGAACCGCAGGCGGTGAGTAAAACTGCTTCAAATATCTCTGTGTTGTTAACGTAGCTATCAGCGCGTAAGCACATCAAGTAAACAACATGCGATGTTGTCATCAAACTGCACTTTCCACATGTACAGCTTAAAAAAAAAGACCACATAAAGTGGAACTTAGTCATTTTCCAAAACCGCTAAACAAATATATACAGTTTCAGTACATACTACATAGAGACGTCGTTGCTGATGCTGCTCTTGTTAAATTTCAGCCTCTGGATCTGATTCTGGATCATAAATATACACTGAATCTGACTGTTAGCCGTGGTTTGTTTTGGTTGGTTTTGTCCTCATGGTAATGTCACAGCTTCCAAATGCTCTCATGATTCTTTAGCTCCGCCCACACATCACGCCTTCAGACGGTCGTGTTTTTCCATCCTCCTTCAACCGGGTAGGAAGGATCCTAAGGAGGATGCAGACCCTGAATTTGGACACAGCTAGAGAGACAGATTTATCCGGTACAGCGAATTTCTCTAAGCAGCAGGCCACTGTATACGTTCACTTAAAACATAACCGACTGTGTTTACGAGAATACTTGCAGAGACAATTATTTTGATAAAATTGTGTGTATGTGTTCATTCAGAAGCTACGAAACGCGAAAGATGAATTCATTATCTGTACGCGCACTGTCTGAAATGCTGCTCGTAGTGCGTGCTTTGAATGAGTGAGCGCAAGCTCCGAACGCGCGCAAATTGTTTAAAACACTTGAATCAGCAATATTTGGAAACGAGTGCAAACAATCAGCTACGATCCGTTTCATGAACTTGCCAAAGATTATCTATTATTGAATATCTCGAATGAATAAAGACTTCAAGTTCATCTGTAAAGCACATAAAGCTATCGTTTGAGTTTATAAACTTCAATTTCATGCATGATTTGTATGGACCTGATAACTGAATGCAAAGTGTGAGTTCTAGAATAATGTTTGTGTCTTGATGAGCATGTATCGCTCACTAGGAGTCGCTAAATGAACAGCTGTTGTTCTTTTTTTTTTTTTTTTACGGAGGATCAGTTGCCATATTGGTTAAAATCCCCAAACTGTTTACTTAAATATTAAATTAATAAATTACATCAAAACAGGAGCGTTTGCGTTATGATGTGGTGGGCTGCTGTGGGCTGCTGTGGGCCAGAATGTCCAGGGCCACTTTTTGGTCCCAGTACGCCCCTGAATGGCGCACCCCTATCCAAAAAGCACAACCAGTTGTATTAATAATGTTATCCTGAGTGTGAAGTGTTACCAGAAATTGTTTTAATTAAGGTGAAAAATAAAAGTTTTGTGTTTCATGTATTTGTGTTGATGTTGAAATGGATTTTAAAACATATGGTATCGAAAAAAGTATCGTTAGGAACCGGTATCAAAACTGAGGTATCGAAATTGGCACCGGATCGAAAGATTTTGAACAATACCCAGCCCTAACTTCATCTGTGATAAGTATGCGAGCACCGCGTGAGTGCCATTAACAGGAGCAGAAGTGTCCGGCTGACATGTCTGTTTTCTCTTCATGAACCGATTTTGGACAGGCTTCTGAGGCAGAGTAATGGTCTACAGCATGATCTACAGCTAAATATAGAAGTGCTGATTATAACCAGTGGATATTTCATACAACGTACATTTAATACGTAAATACATTATATAATATAACACTGACTGCAAGGAGTAGGAGGAGAGTGAGGAGGAGGATGAGAAGAATGAAGAGGATGATGAGAAGAAGGAAAAGGAGATGGAGAATGAGAATGAGAATGAGAAGAATGAAAAAAAAAAAACGGTTGCTGCTGTTTTCTCCCACTAGGGAGATCAACCTTTGACATGATACCTGTAGGGGACTGCCGTTCTATCCCTCAAGCGATGGACGAACACGCCTCAGAAGAAAGGGACTGCTGTTTCCTCCAGCTAGAGAGAGCACCCTTTGCTGCTATAGCTGCAGGGGACTGCTGTTCATCCTTAAGCAGCGTTCAGCAGGGGATGAACACCCCTGCTAAATCAAGAGGGAACTTGCTATTCTCTCCCTCATGCTTTGAGGGGAGAATACCCCTCTCCTAGCAAAGGCTGCAATAAGCATCTCAATTACAGTATCTTTCTCTTTTGCAGGAATGGAACAGGGACAATTCCGGGGGTCTTCACGCTACTCTCCTACCGCTCATACCAAGCTCAGGGACATGCTGTTTGTTCTTGCGGTTCTCCAGCTGGAGAGAGTACCCTTCACTGCTATTACCAGCTACTTTAATTATAGAGAGGCCCGCTATTCTCTTCCTCATTAGAGGGGAGAATACCCCTTCGCTAGCCAGGCTATATTAAGGATATCTCAATAACACTGTCTTTTCTCTTGGATAATGTTAAAGCTCTTGTATGTTCATTTATTCTGGGAGCAAAAACCCCCATAAGGAACCATACGGTCCAAAATATATTGTGTTCAATATACTCAAGTAAACTTGCCAAAGTGGTTCTTGTCTGAACTGTACGTGTTTGTTGGTTTGTTTGTAATACATATTTATGTATTAAACAGTTTATGGACCATCATAGTGTTCTGTATATATAGTGAAATTATATTAGTGATGTATAACAACAACAACAACAACAACAACGTTTTTGCTATCTAGAAAAAGGTTAGAAAAGGAACCAGTTAGGGTCATTAATGCAGCTTTAAGTGAAGGTTCCAATTAGAACCTTTTCACAAAGGTTAAAAAATGAACCTTTAAGGTTCCCCAACAGGTGCAATATCCAGGATCATTGAAAGGTACATTTTTTAAACTTTTCATCCGAGTGTGTACTTGTGACTGCTTTTGTTTTCCAGGGTCACAATTAGTTCACATTATTTATTTATGTCATTATTTCAGTTTCATTTGTGTTTTTGGTAGTGTAACCTTCCATTGCCTTTGTGTAAATTATAACAGATTATAATGGCTCACAAAACTTAATTAAACTGTTATTACACTGTAGCCTAAACAAATAGGTTATATAGGCTACAACGTATGCTACGCTCAATGTACTCTTTCTTACAGTAATGTTCTGGTATTATATTGCAAGTTAACTGTAAATAACCCAAATGCATATTCCTTCTAAGTCTATTGGTGTCACGCTGTCAGTCTCTGTTTTCCTGGGTGTTCCCTAGTGAGCTCACTTCTCCTTAGGCACTTCACCATAGGCACTTTAATTCCTCTAGTCTGGTCCTGTCTTCACAGTAATTGCACTCCAATTAAATCGCACAGGTGCTGACGATCCTTTGTCATTAGTCTCCCTATGTATAGCTGTCTTTCTCTGTCATCTGTATGGAGTCCTTACCCTATGTGTGAATTGTTCTCGTCTCCTGAGACTTCCCCTTACCTTCTCGCTTCCTCCGAGTTCCCGTTTCATCCGATTTCCTCTTTTGTTTTGGTTTTGTTTGTCTCTCATGACTGTTTATTTTGTATTAACCTTTTTGTTACAATAAACCATACTTGCATTTCGATCCTACCCTCTCCTTGTGTGTTTCCCTAAACACCAACTGTCACAGAAGGACTCCATCCACAAGGATCCAGCAGTATGTCTACTACCATTTCCTCCCCAGCCAGCAAACGGGAGAGAAATGGTTTTGAGGGCTCTCGCCTAGTGGTGTTCCAGGGGACCAGGGGACGTCGCTCCGAAGCAAGCGGTCGAGAGGAGGTCCGGCAGCGATCTCCACTGTGGGCTCCCGTCGACCCGGGATTCGGTTGGGGGCTGCCATTTCCCCATGATGTCCCGAGAGGAGAAGGGAGACGCCGATCGGCCGAGCCAGCGCCGTGGTACCAGATGGCCGCCAGTCCTAAGCAGCGGCACAAAATGGCCACCAACCCAGCGCCGCTGTGTGGCATGGCCGCCAGCCCAGCGCCACAGCACAAGATGGCCGCCAGCCCAGCGCCACAGCACAAGATGGCCGCCAGCCCAGCGCCACAGTACAAGATGGCCGCCAGTCCAGCGCCACAGTACAAGATGACCACCAGCTCAGAGCCACAGTACAAGATGGCCGCCAGCCCAGTGCCACAGTACAAGATGGCCGCCAGTCCAGCGCCACATTACAAGATGGCCGCCAGCCCAGCGCCACAGTACAAGATGGCCGCCAGTCCAGCGCCACAGTATAAGATGGCCGCCAGTCCAGCACCACAGTACAAGATGGCCGCCAGTCCAGTGCCACAACCCAAGATGGGCGCCAGCCTAGCACCACAGCACAAGATGGTCACCAGCTTAGAACCACAGCACAAGATGGACGACTCAATGCATGAGTCGCCAGTCAAGGGGCCACCAACTCGCCATCATGGAGGGCGGAGGAGGAGGAGACAGGCGTCTGCCATTCCTCAAAGCCCGGAGGACGTTACCGAGCGGGCCGCTGCCATCCAGGAGGACGTTCCCAAGCGGGCCGCTGCCGTCCAGGAGGACATTCCCGAGCGGGCCGTTCCCGAGGAGGTGCTCGATGTTGTTCGAGAGGCCGAGGCGGTGCATGATGCTGTTCCGGAGGCCGAGACGGTGCCCGAGGCCGTTCCCGATGTGGTGACCGAGGCGGTGCCCGAGGCCGTTCCAGAGGCGGTGGTCGAAGTAGAGGTGTCTCACGTTTCCACTGGCAGTCCAAAGTCTAGTCAACTGCCCATTGACTGTCCAGAGTTGAGTCAGTTCCTGGTTGACCCTCTAGAGTCGAGTCAGGTGTTCATGGACCCTCCAGAGTCAGGGTTAGTCACCGTTGACCCTCCAGAGTCAGGGCTAGTTCCTGCTGATCATCCAGAGTCGAGTCATGTTTCAGTTGTTCCTCTTGAATCAAGTCAGATTCCTATTGACCTTCCCGAGTTGAGTCAGGTGCCCGTTGACTTCCCTGAGTTGAGTCAGTTTCCGGTTGACTCTTCGGAGTCGAGTCAGGTGTTCATGGACCCTTCAGAAACAGGGTTAGTCACCGTCGACCTTCCAGAGTCAGGGTTAGTTACCGTTGACCCTCCAGAGTCAGGGCTAGTTCCTGCTGACCATCCAGAGTGGAGCCATGTTTCAGTTGTTTCTCTTGAATCAAGTCAGGTTCCTATTGATCTTCCCGAGTCAAGTCAGGTGCCCGTTGACTTTCCCGAGTTGAGTCAGTTTCCGGTTGACCCTCCAGAGTCGAGTCAGGTGTTCATGGACCCTCCAGAGTCAGGGTTAGTCACCATCGTCCTTCCAGAGTTAGGGTTAGTTACCATTGACCCTCCAGAGTCAGGGCTAGCTCCTGTTGACCTTCCTGAGTCGAGTCTTGTTCCAGTTGTTCCTCCTGAGTCGAGTCAGGTGCCCGTGAACTCTCCAGAGTCGAGTCAGGTGCCCATGAACTCTCCAGAGTCGAGTCAGGTTCCTGTGAACTCTCCAGAGTCGAGTCAGGTTCCCGTGAACCCTCCAGAGTCAGGGCTAGTCACTGATGACCTTCCAGAGTCAGGACTAGGTACCATGGTCTTTCCAGAGACAAGGCTAGTCACCGGTAATCTTCAAGGACTGAGTCAAGTCACTGGTGATCTTCGTCCTCCCATTTGGCCGACCACAAAGATGTGGTGGTCTTCCGCTCCGCCCTGGGAAACTCAGGCTTCGACCACGAGGACGTGGTGGTCTTCCGCTCCGCCCTGGGGGACTCTGGCCTTGACCACGAGGTCGTGGTGGTTTTCCGCTCCGCCCTGGGGGGGCTTCTGCCTTGACCACATGAGTGTGATGGCCCTCTGTTCCGCCCGGGTGGGAATCACTTAATGTCCTCCATGTACCCATGTTTTGTGTTTTTGTTTTCATTTGTTTTTCTATTTATCTCCTTCTTTGGACCTGGCCCTCCGTCCCTCCCCTTCATCCTCCGCCGGTCCACCACCCTCCTGGACTCCTTGTTTTGTGTTACACTTTCCTGCCTCTGCCTTTCCATTCCATCTGCTTGTTCCATCTCTGTTTTTTCCATTTTACCTGGTTGTCCTGTCTTTGTCTCTCCATCCCACCTGGTTGTTTGTCTCTGTCCATTCTATCTGGTTTTCCTGTCCCTGTTTTCTGACCCTCCGTCCCTCCCCCTAGTCCGCCGCCGCTTCACCTCCCTCCTACCTCTTTTTCTGTTGGGTTTTCCGGGGTTTCAGGTGGAGCATCTGTCTTTCTCTGTCATCTGTATGGAGTCCTTACCCTGTAAGGTACCCTGTAAATGTGTGAATTGTTCTCGTCTCCCAAGACTTCCCCTTACCTTCTCGCTTCCTCCGAGTTCCCGTTTCATCCGGTTTCCTATGTTGTTTTGGTTTTGTTTGTCTCTCATGACTGTTTATTTTGTATTTACCTTTTTGTTACAATAAACCATACTTGCATTTGGATCCTACCCTCTCCTTGTGTGTTTCCCTAAACACCAACCGTCACAAGTGGGCTCTTCCTTCTATTAAATCAGATTCATATTTTAACTTTGTAGTTTATAAATAAAACTAGTTTAAAGCGTCCAAGAAATTAATGGAATGAAGTCCACGTAGAATGCGTCACAAAACAGCTCACGCCACAAACACACGGTCAATGTTTGTTTATTCTTAGAAACACATCACGTGGACGCTTCGAAGCGCACGCAGACCAGACGATGCTCGTGGTCGCGCGCTGCAGCTTTGCTGAGCTCAGATGAGATGCTGCTGATGCTGGCGCTGCACGAGCTCTAAAAACAGATGCTCCTGCTGAGTCATGGCTTGTTGTGGTCCATTACTGAAGTACAGACACCATGAGATAGATTATATGTCGGGGACCTACAAGCAAGGTGTTACAGCATGAAATAACCGCTCATTGTAGCCTATTTACATAAGGAGAGGAAGCAGGAGGAGTGGCTGTCCTACATCGCAATGATTGCTGCGGCTTTTTTGGTCTTATTGAGACCCTTGAGTATTCAGTGTGTTTTATTGCTATTATTGCTTTTGGTAGGAACTGTCGCCACGATCCTGTTTCTCAGCTGCTGGCATCGCAAGCTCCGTAATGAGAAAATTCCCATAAAATCCGTGCTTACGAGGCGTTCGAGGAGTCGTGGTGAGTAGACAGACGCGTCGTGTTATGTCCACCCTATATATGTGTGTTCCTGTAGGATGTCATTGCGATAAAAAGATAAAACAGTATTTTTTAGACATTTTCATTCATTCTTCTCTGAATAGACACTGTCATCAAAGCGCCAGTGTGCGGCATGCGCGCGCGCGAGCGATGCTTCGTATTCACCGTCTGTTCTCGTTGTGTGTTTAATAAAGTGTTCTTTATTTCAACACCAGACAAAGTTATTTGAAGAGCATCTCTAAGAGACAATATGACTGAATGCATGTGGGGTTTGTTTCAATCATTCCCATTTGTTCTAGAAGCTGGTTTCCGGCCGCATCATTTTCGCTCTGAGGTAAATCTCTTTCTCTTGCTCTCTCTGTCTGTCAAGGTCATAGTAAAGTACATCATCCAAAATAATGACATTCTCAAGAAATGTTTGCGTAGTTTTCTGTTTTGTTTGACAGCTATTGAGTTACTTTCGTCTTGATGAAGTAGTAGCCTATCCGAAGCGATGCGCATTGCGCATGTGTGCCTGATAAATAATTCAGAAAAGACTAGGCTACTTTTATCGTATGCTACCAAGAAGTAACCCTAGCCTACATTTTTTAAAACTAATAAACAGCGGAGTTGGCATGTTTTATTATTTTAGGATAGGGAAATTGCAATAATTTGAAGTATTTCGCAGATTTTGTTCTGCTGTGATATTTTGTCATTGTTTGACAGGTATGTCGTCACAGTCCACGTCTCGCGAGGAGAAGCGCACGCGCGCGCGTTTCTGAAGAGCAGCCGCTGATCGAGAGCGAGCCGGACTCGAACCTGAGGAAGCGCAGAGTGAAGAAGAGAGTCCAGCCAGACTTCTATCAGTCCGTGCAGCTCACGCCAACACGCAAACCAGTAGGTATATCCTCATCTACGAGGCATTATCCACTCGCTTTCCACTCTTAGAACAAAATAAAGCTTCTGTATTGACATCTCTGGTTCCAGGAAGTTTCACTGCACAAAAAGGTTCTTCACAGTGGAACATGTTTCTTTAATTTTTTATAGCGTTCTTCACTCTAAGAAAAACATCTGTTCTTTTAAGAAGAGTGTGTATCTTGATGATCTGTAAGTAAAGACATCTGAGATTATATTTGGCTACATCACTCTCTTTTAATGCCCAAATAACTTCAGATATCTTTACCAACAGCGTAGGCTATTCTAGATCTAAAAAAAAAAAATTATGCAAAATAGTAAAATGTAATGGCCTAAAGGAGATAGGCTAAAATCAACATGAAATAAAAATCAACTTTTCTTAATACACAGCCATTCATCTGTCAATATTATATATTTATTTATTTATAAAACTTTCACCAAATTCCTGGCTGTGCCTCTGCACCATATCTGTATCAACTTTAATTTTTGGTTGCCATTAAAAAGCCCAACTATTTTTCAGTCCCTCTCACCTATGACTTCTTGACCACTTTTCGCCGGCCAAACATTACAGTATACCTACATTTCTTTTGCTCAAAAATACATGGCATTCCAGAAGTGGGTTGGTAATGCTGGTTAATATTGACTTTAAGTATTCAAGTTCAGTCACTGATAAACATCTGAATGATTGAGCAAGAGTTGCAATGGTTAAAACCTGAGAACATGAAAGTGACTCCTACATTACTGATGGTGTGGTGATCCTTTTAAAGATAACCAAGATTTCTTCTTGAAAGGTCATTTTTGTGATGTCATTTATGTCTAAATTTTAACTGAAAAAAAAAAAAAAAAGTCAATGCGATGCATGATCTTTTAGTGCTGACACATGTTTTTGATATAATACCAGATTTTAAACCACTTTGTAATGTGGACATCATAATGCAGGGCAAACAATCTTATTTGAAACATTAGAAACATGGGTGCTGTTAACTTTAGACTGACCAGAGCCTTATGAAAGGCAGGAAGGGGATCAAAGGCCCTTGGTAAGTGATATTTCTACTCAGAATAACAGGATGTGGATTAGAGTGATTTTGCATATGTTATTCGCCATGCTGCTCATTTCTTCTTCCTTCCTTCAAAATAAGCCTTCCCTAAACCACTTTATACTGTATAATTGTTAGAACAGTGCATTGCCCATCTCAACTTTGTTGTGCACTCTCTGTTTAATGGATAAAGGCATCTCCCTGCAGTGATGAGAGAGGCACTGAGAGTGTCGAGCAGGAAAGTTATGAAGTTCATTTCAGCTGCTCTTGTGATTGAAGGGAAGTATATTAACTAGACTTTTGTATATGTGCTTAGCAAAGTCATAAATAATTATCATTTGAATATATGAAATCTTTGTAATGTCTTGCCGCCTGCAATGATTCTGCTGACGATTGTAAACCCTGATCGTGTGTTTGGGCAGATTCAGTGTGTTATCTGCTGAGAAGTCACAGCAACATTACGTGTATTACATGTTTTTTGGTAGTGAAGGTAGACTTTATGCTAAACCTTGATGAGACTGTCACATACAGTATCTGACAGATTATCTGAGAAAGTTCTCAGCAATAACATATTTCAGTGTTAATATTGCTAAACATTTACCCAGATAATAGTCGCAAGTGTTTTTATTGAATCCAGGATATAATGTGTGAACACATCGTTTTGTTGAATCAGATTATACAGTAATGAGTTGTCATGCATATAACTAAAGTAGCACAGTGCTTCAACCAAGCAGTACATTTTTGTAAATCTAGAAACATGTAAACAAACATATGTTTTGAATATCTGACCATATTCTGTGTTTCTTTTTATTCATGCTCTGACATGGTTGTCATACTGGAAGTTTGAAGGAACCAGGGAGAGTCGGGTGACTTTTGACTGCCCTTAATATGTAGTGAAGTGTAGTCTTATTTTCATATCTTCTTATTCTTATTAAACATTAAAATATAATGTTTAAAACCACGCACAAACACAATGACTTTACCCTGACATTTTGCAATATGAATAATACGTTGTCACAATTTTTATTTGCAGTGAATTCAGACGAAATGTCCTTAAACGTTGGATTCACTTGCTACTATAATAACAATAAATTATGCAGTCACATGCAAGCAACCCTAAGAAAAACCTTAATCCTAGTCAAAATAAGGGGTCCACTGTAGGCATTGTTTTCTATGCAAAAATATGATTTCAAAAACAGTATCATAGCTACTAAACTATTTCTTGTTATGGTTTTAAATCTGTATTTAACCTCAAACTCCGATTTTTGTTGAAAACATTAGACATTTAGAAAAGTCATCCAAAAGTAATCAGATGTAAACAGTTACATGAATTTAACCAAGTACTTGAAATAATAACACTATTATAACATGTTAGATAGGGTCATTTGTAATCTGTAACCTGTTACATTTCTACTTTCCAATACTGTTTAAGAGTATTTAAAACATGGAACGAACTACCCTGGTCTCAGAAAATAGTGCTTCAGGACACCAATATATTAAAGTTTTGATGCAGAAATAATTGATTTTATTTATTTATTTATTTTATTTTTTATATTTTTCATGAAAGGGCTATAGTTGTTGCATGAAACAGATCATTTTAAATGATGGGAAAACTGTCTTGATATTTCTAATGAAATATGGATGACAGAATACAATCTTTCGGTATATGTGAGCCTGGAGCACAAAAGCAGTCATCAGTAGCACAGGTATATTTGTAGCAATAGTCAATAATACATGGAATAAACAATACAATAGATATTAAGTAATGATCAGGTTCCATGAAGATTTTTAATTAAAGAACTTATTTTTGGATTAGTAATGTGCATTGCTAAGGACTCTATTTGGACCTATATTGAACAATGGAACGCGTATTTATTCATCTTTCAGATCATCAGGTTGACTCTGATGACTGGTTTTGTGCTCCAGGGTCACATGAAAGTGTCCCATGAGCAGCTGGCGAGGGCGCTGTAACACCGCGCAGACGGAGCCTTGGCTTCTGTCCGTGGTTCTAGTCTGCGCGTGTCTGTGGATGGTGACGCCGTGGGTTTGTGTGCTCTCTCTCCGCGCTCTCTCTGTCTGTCTTTGGGGGATTTCTCACCATTTCGTGCTTTGGATCGAACCGGGCGACACGCGACGGAATTACCGGCACAAGGGTGTGGTTCCATCCAAAATGACATCGCCGTGTGTAGATGACAAGTGGAAGTAGGATCTCTGCACACCTTTTAGAGATGTACACCGCGGTGAGTGTTTCCTTGTCCTGGCGGGGGAGCCACATGCGACTCATTCTGATGGGGTTTGCTTTTATTGTCGATCTCTGATCAATTGAGTCTTATTTACAAAGAGCAGATGCGTCTTTAATCTCGGTCTGTTGTGAGCGCAGTGATGGTGAGAGAACCGTGGCGCTTTCGCTCGCAGGGATGGTTTTATGTGCTGTGATTCATTTCCTCTCTATTGTCTCTTCACGCAGAGCTCCGGGTCTGGGAACGCGTCCCTGCGCTGCTCTATGTCTTCATCGGCTGATTTCTCCGATGATGAAGAGTACAGTGTGAAATCTGGGTCGGTGTCGCCTGCACCGGGGGACACGTTACCGTGGAATCTACCCAGACACGAGCGCTCGAAGCGGAAGATCCAGGGAGGATCCGTGCTCGATCCCGCCGAGAGAGCGGTGCTCAGAATCGCAGGTAGGGTCCCAAATACACCCCAGCCTCACTCATTAGGCTCTTACAGAGAAAACCATGAGGCTATTTGTGAACTGCACGTGCAAATACAGAGCTGAATAAATAATACGCGATGAATAATTCAAGTTGTCTGGGTTTTCAGAAAGTGTTTGAGAAAGGCATTGGAGCTTGAGTTGTCCAATGGGTGGTCCTGAATGTGCCTTATATGACCTGGTCCTTGCATCTGCCTAAAACCTGCAGGTCATCATCATCTTTGTCATTATGATAAGACAAATAATGAGCGTTAAGTTGCCACTGTTTTGGTAGCTGGAATCAGCTCAAGGCTGAAAGATGAATCAGCAGTCTGTAATGAGCATGTTTTCCAATAAGAGGACATTCCCTCTTAGGCTTCTGTAGCTTTATAACCAATTCAACATGAGAACCAGATGGCTGGATGACATGCCATCATAATACGACTAAATATTTTTTTATTCTATCTATCTGACCTCTGAAAGATGCATACTAATATCTTTATATAGCATACAAATTATACCTAAATGATATGTTCGGGGGTCCCGGTGTCCTGACATTTTATCATACACGGCAGATTTTCCTACCAGGGTTTAATGCGCATGCAATCTCATGCTGAACAACAATATTTAATGTATTTGCATTACTGTAAGGGTATGTTTAGGGTTGTGGTAGGTGTAGACGTTAATAAACCTTAACTTTACATCCCACCCCCACTTCATTTGTGTGCACAAACAGCCTGCAGTTCATCATTTGGCAGTTGCATGATATTTATTTCTATGATAAATATTTTTTCTTTTAATTTTGAACAAAGGCTTTACCCTGGTTCTCAAACCCAGTCCTGCACATTTTGTATGTCTCCCTCTTCTATTACACCTGATTCCTCTCATCAGCTCATAAGTGGAGACTGTAAGACCTGAAGTGGATGTGTGTCAGATAGAGGGAGACATGCAAAACCTGTAGTGCTGGGGTACTTCATGGACAGGTTTGAGAACCACTGCCCTGCAAATAAAATAACTTGGAAGGCATTGTAAAAAAAAGAAAAAAAAAGGAACATCAATATAAGACAGAGCTGAATGGTGTTTAGGATTGTAAAAGTTGAAATTGGTCGGCATCTGCTTGGGAAGATGTTGTTTGCCCTGTAATAGAGAGTTGTGTTTACCGAGCGCAGCGCCATCATGTTCCCGGGCGCGAGGACGGGAATCCTCCGGGTCTAGGACCTTGGAGAGCACGCTTTCAGACACATGGAGCAGTGACTGACCACCAGCGCGTGCCTCTAAAATAGAGGATGACTGTGCATGACACATTATCCCCTTCATGTACTCTGACATTTGATATACATATATATATATAGCATTCCAGATGGACGCTGACCACACATGAACAGTGTCAGGAAGACTAGCAGCGTAAAATAAGCACGCAAAACGGCATATCGTTATAAACGGGTATTATTGTGAAGAACCCGTTGGCGTTTGCTGGACACAGTGAAGGACAGCCGCGGATCGCTGTCACCGGCGCACGGCTGCAGCGGCAGAGGAAGTCTCGCTCATTGGCCGGTTGGCGGATCTGGGAGGGGACGAAGGGCGTCGCCGGTCACGGAGCAGTGGTGCTGATCGGTCAGGCTTCACTTCACCAGTGCGGCCGGTAAATGAGCAGCCTCGACCGCTCCGCCAATGGCCCGCTACGGAGCGGCTCCGTACACGCTCGCCGACGAGCTGGAGTATCTCCAGGCCTACGAGGACGTGCTTGAGAAATATAAAGGTAAAGAATGAATCCGCTTTGGCCGCTTGTTGAATGAATTTGTGCTTCGGCAGCGAGAGGGTTAACGCTGTCAGAGCATCAGCGTGATTCATGCGTGCATTAATACATACATTGTTTCATTGTGTACTGAAAGGAAACCGTTTACTTGATAGCAGATTTGCTGACCTGATGTGACAAATGTAATAAACCTGTTACAGTCAGACAGAACCCCTTTATTTTGTCTATCTGACAGATCGTGTAGAAATATTGTTCTGTTTGTGTGTTCAGATGATTGCATTAGATGTTTGTTATATAAGCCCATTGTGAAAATCTGATTTGATTGCTAGATCGCTACATTTGTCTGTGGTGTTGTCCCATCCATGGTGTCTGCTCTAAATGCACCTCCCCTCATGTCCTTCCAGTGGCTTCCAGTCATTTGGATCATTAGTCCTGGCTTAGGGCTGTTATTTTCTTCTCAGCATCATCCTGTTGGTCAGCCTCAGTGTCTGCAACATGCATGTCCTGGGAATTATATAAAAGCATGGACATACATTTTCCCCCATTGAATGAGTGTTGATTTTGGTGATTTGTAGCTCAAGCAGAGCAGCAGATCATCTATCAGCTATTGAGTATCATAAGCTAACAGTCAGCTGCAGAAAAGCCCAACAGCGTGTGTGTGTGTGTGTGTGTGTGTGTGTGTGTGAAGCTGCTGCAGTCATATGATGAAGGGTCACTCTGATTCAGATTTTTGCTTTCTCAAGTTATTATGCTTGATGAATGAGTCATTACGAATAAGTTCTTATATTTATTATCTTAGATGTTTTTATTTATTACATAGCATACTACAGTTGTATTAACATTTAAGTTCATAAAACCATGGTGGAAAAAACAGTTTTTATTAATCAGAAGCCATGCATGTTTGATTATTTAGAAAAATGAAGTTTAAATTGCTTTAATGGGTTGATGCACACAGTTGAAAACACCCAAACATTCCTGATTTTCTGGAATCAGTCAGGTGGAAGCTGCGTCTTATTAAAAACACTTTGTTCTGGCTGTCAGGAGTGTTTGACTCGAGGCCAGAGGTTATCAGAGCTAGTTTATTGGTCACTATAAACATGTGTGGGTGCCAGCAAGCACAGTTAGACAGTAATCAGGGTGTAAAGTATGTGTTTTTTAAACCTGTGTTTTTCACCCTTTTGGCACTAATCGAGTATCCCACAGTCAGCTGCACAAAACAAAAACCCAAGAATGGGTTAATCATATATCATTTAATTATTTTGTTTAAATGCAGCATTTTAACAATGCATATTTATGACCAATATGCAGTATTTATTGATGTTCGTTTAATAAGACATTGGATTGCATGAAAATGTTCTGATGGAATGTTTTTTTGAGTTATGGAAATAAATCAGTTTTTTAATTGGGTTCATTCAGATTGACAGATTGAACTGATTCACAGAAATTAATCATTTTCTACTGAAGTATAAAACCTTATATTTCTCTCATTCTGATTCATCACATCAAATCCAGTGTGATATTCTCAATGTATTGTGTTGATATTCAATATTTAGCACTGCACCTGTGTGTTACGTGCTTTATTTAATGTTAGGTTGTCATCAAAGTAGGTGTTTTCAACACTGTCTGAAAGGAGTCTTTCAGAAGCAGTCTTTTTGCTTTAAAGGAGATTAACAAGGAATCTACATGACGTCTTGAGTTTAGAGAACAGTTTAGTCGAGAAAATGATAAACTATATATATATATATATATATATAATAAGCATTTCCTTCTCTGTTGAACAAGTTAATAATGACACATACTGTACTGCCTCACATTGAGTCTGGTTTTAGTTCTTCCTGTAAGAATGACTTTTTAACCATTTGACAATGCCTCCAGAGACACTGGAAACTGTGATGCTCTGAATGTCCTTCCTCTTGAATCATCACCAGAATATTCCATGCTTAATAATATGAAGCGAGCTGCACTTTTTATAAAGTACAGATCCATATAAAATTCAAAACAGTATTAAAAGCCATCCATGTCTATTACACTTGTCAGTAGTCTATTCAGTGAGTTTGGAGATCTCCAGAGAGTGGGAACTGTGGACAATGATAAAACTGATGTTTGGTGTAATACAGTAACACTGCTGGAGCTGTTCTCAGAACAAGAGCTCTTCACATAGACATAGACTGTCTGCTTCAGTTATCTCATATGCTAAATGTCTCTGCAGTGAACACTCATGCTCAGTGTATGTTAGGCAGGATTTGGTGGGTGTGAAGGGCTCAGTGCTGGGGAAGACACACTGAAACTGTTGGGTGTCAAACTACAAGTAACTCATAATGTAAAGCACTCAGTGTACATTTATATAAGAGGGGGAGGGGAACAATAGATTTGATTATCTTAGCAAAGAAGAAGTGCTCACTAACACAGATTTAGACAGATTTGTGAACAATATTTGAAAGAAATAGGTCTTTTGTGTACAAAAAAAAAGAAAAAAAAAAAAAAATCGGGACAAAAACAAAAGTGTTGCATTTATAATTTTGTTCACTGTATATAAATCTGTATCTGTAATAAAACAATCATTAAAAATCACTTAATGTGTAAATTCTCAGACAAAAACAAAAATATTATGGGGCAATTAAATTTTTTTGGATAATAATAATATTTAAAAAATCAATAAAAAGTTATGTTTTCATTGTTGCAGTAATGATTAATTTACTGTAGACATTTGTTATAAAAATGTAAAAATCACTTGGCAGGTGCTGAAACATACAGGTAATGGTTGATGTCTAGTGTCCGGTTACTTTGTGGAATTTGGTTTGTTTTGGGTTTCGGGTCAGAAGCACTGAGAGTGTGTGGTACAGTACCTGGATAATTGGGTATTAAAGATAATTACACACAAGCAGAAGGGATTATTGTAGTGGTGTTCTTGTAAACCAGAGCGTTTTTCTTAGATCAGATTAAATCGGCTCCTTTCAAAATGTCTTAATCTTGTACTTTTGAGCGGGACCCAAAAGCGCACATTTCAATAGGCCTGTGAGTGTGAGACTGGAACATGCACCCTGCGTGGGGTCGTGCACAGTTACCATCACGTACAGGACTGGAGTGTACTAACAGGTGAAGAGCAGACATAAGCCCTTGTGTTATTTTAACATTGTGTGGCTAAGAAAGCTCAAGATCTACTCAGGAGTGGGTGTGAGCTCCAGTGTGTCCTTTCTATTCATTTAAGAAGCTCTTTCATGAAATTCTTCACACCTTGGTAAAACACAGAGCTGTGGTATATTTAGTTTGTACACTCAGTACCAGGGCAAATGGCATTTAACCAGGTCAGATGGATTTGATTCTTGTGCCAATACCCATCAAATCAATTGCTACTAGGTCATGTAGCTGCAGAGTTTGATGCACAGCTCTCTCAGGTCATCAGACTTGCTTTAGGGAAGTTGTGGGGGTCAAGGGTGTCGTGTTGCAGCACACCTGCAGCTATTATGTGTTAAGTGCCTCTTTCTGAGACACAACAGTGTCCAAACCTGAACAGTTGTTGCTTAGAGGGTACGAAAGACATCAAAGCACGTCTGAATCCAGGGTTGCATAACGTCCTGTCTATGAAGATTTCTTCATCTGGCTGGCATAGATGTATTCTTGGCAACGTTTGATATCCCACACTCTTCTGCACTGAAAAAATACAATAATGTCTACTTATCGAAAGTGCATTATTGCTAACAAGCACTGAGTCCATTGGTTGGCCATCTCTGAATCCCAGCTAAATTGTTTTCAGTATCATTGGAGGTGATGTTACGGTGCCTTTGACGCCAGTCTGAAACTAGTTTCATTAGGAGACTATGCTGTGACTGATGCTGCTGGTTCAGCAGAAGAAGGGCTGGACTTGTGCTTCTTGCTGGGACTTGCTATCCTTCTTATGAGGCCAGCTTCTTCTGTTGTCCCGAGGAAAACAGAAGAATGGTGACTTGTGCAGCAAACCCCTGAGGTATTGCAGATTCTGTCGTGAAAACATGCTTTTCCCGTGACATTTAAATTTGCTTAGACTACACATCGGCCTTGTGAGGAAAACACTGTCTGTACTACACGATCATTTGGATCATCACAAAACTGGAACTCACATGTTTGTCTGTGTTTTGAGAGGATTTGTGTAGAGAGAGCATGTGAATGCTTTCCATGTTGGGAAAAAAATATCTCTGTCTGATTGGGGCATTTGCAGTATTAAAATCTGTCAACCCTGAGCATGAAAGCTGGTGGAGCACTAGATTTTGGGACTAACAGATCTGCAGAGGATACATCAAATGCTTGAAATAGAATTGGCCCAAAATATAACAACATAGAAAGGAGAATAATATTGCAACCGTCCATGTGGATCAGCCCTAATGTTATATATAATATAAATGCGATGCTGTCTAGACAGATGTCTCTCTAGGTTTAAGAACAGAGCCTGGGTGAGACATTCATAGTTTGATTTTCCAGAAAAGTGTAAATATTGTGGCACTATGGCATTCTCCAAACATTGCTGATAAGTTCTGACTCAACCAATGGGCTTTTTCTGAAAGCAATCAAATGCCACAGAAGCACACGCTTGACTTCGCCATTAAGAGTAATGGTGTTAGTGCTTTTCATATCTAAACCAACATAAAGTGAAAAGTAAATCAATTTTCATAGCCGTGCTTCCTCTGTTGGTGTGTGAAAGCGTGAAAGTGTGTCTTTCTGCATGGTGAGTGTACACGTTTGAAGCAACGTCCATAAATAGCTGGCTAGCACAGAGGGAATGTGTAATGTCACACCTGTGATGAGGCTCGGGGTCACAGATACACAGTCACATGACCCAACATCCCACAGCTCTGACGGGACGTTTGCCATTGAAACCCTGTTTAGAGGATTTGAACTTCTGTTTGTTGTCAGGTTATCAGCTCCTTGATTTTTTCTCTACTCTTTAAAAGCGTGATATATTTTTAGCTCCAGTAAGACTTAAGCACAACATCTTGAAGATTTTATTTGATTATTAGAAGTGCTACGGCATTTTCAACTTGTAAAGCCTGACATATGAAACAATGGTCAAACAAATTAATGCAGTGTAACAGTTCATTGAAGTTGAAGAAAATATATATATATATATATATATATATATATATATATATATATATATATATATAAGCTACAAATGTGATTATTGTTGAATATCATATCTGACACATCAGACTTATATACAGTAGTTTTATATATTGCATATATGGAGCTCACCCTTGAGGGGAAAACACTTCTGCTGATATATGGCCAAAAAGTTTTATTTTAATGTAAACCAATGAGATCTTTTTAACAAATATGATATTGCGTGTCAAATAGGATAAAGTAGGCATCAGAGGGTTAAAGTTGCGGTGTAGTACTAAGTGCACTAATTCACCTTCTGAATAAATGTCAGTGCCTGTTCAGATGCAGTTGCCAGGGCATTGTTATGCGGTTGCTAGGGTGAGAGGCTATGGTCACAGTGTTATGCCAGTGTAATCACACACTGTTTACACTCATCTGCAGAAGTGTCTGCTAGCTATTTTGCAATTATTGTGCACCCTGTTCAACAGGAGAGTTGCAGTTTCATTATGATTTCAGTTTTTTATCTTAGCAGCAGCAGTATGAGATGCTTTCAGATCACGGTCTCTTGCATCCATATTTTGAGCACAGATATCAGATTGAAGAGACAGGGTTACGGGTTCGCTCTCTAACCTCTCGAATGTGTGAGTGCTTGCCTTAGGAAACATCACTCACGCTTTTCATCCTCATATGTCTGGATCTCTTTTGACCTCGCTGTGTGCTCGTTTGTCAGACGTCTCTAAGAGTCTGTTTCTTCACACGGCTTTTGTCCTGAGATGATCTCAGTCCACAAACATGCTTTAATGGTGATCAGCTGTGTGTAGATCATTTAGGTCTCCTAGCTGTTTCGTTAATTGATTTCTGTTTCTGTGGATGAAAAGCCATCTGTGCACATCGGCTGGGTCTGTATCTGGATAACCTGCCTCACTCTATTCACACATATCCCACAATGCAATGCGCTTGACTTGACCTTCAGTCTCCAGTGTGATGAATTGAACCAATAGTCATCTCCTAGATGTTAAGATATATTTTGAACTCATCTCTGCATATTGGTTCCGAGTTTCTTATTGGCTTCGGGAACACAAAAAGTGGCAACCATCTTTCCGAACTTGAGAAGTGCCTATAAACCAAATTAAGGAAAGCTTTAACAGCTCACTGCTGGGTTTTTTTTTTCAGCAATTTTTATGTTTCCTCTCTTCATGCAACCCTGGTTGATTTTCTGCAGTGTATTAGTGCTCCACTCCAGACGCAGACAGAAGGTCTTATGAAGAGATAAGACACTAAACACCACTTCATCTGCACTTCAACAGACACCTGGGGTGGGCCACATACTGTACCTGGAGAGATTTTGGACTGTTGCTTACTTGCTTGTGTGACATTGCTGTGCTGGTCATGAACACTTATCATTTGCATGGGTTTTTAAGCATTGCAGTTTGAAACATAATCAGCAGTCAAAGAGGACTCATTTCGATATATTCAAGGTTTGTCATGAGAGTATTGAATGGAGTTGTTTTTGCCGCTTTATAGGCCTTGAACATTAAATACACACACTTTTATGTGTCAAAACGCCAGCCTTTGCAAGTATCCCTGTAAACTCAGTAGGTCTTCAGTGAAAGCAAACAGCTGAGAAAGAAGAGGTGTGTAACAGTACACTGGATCAGGTCTTAAAGTGACAGCAGTGTCTGTCACTCATGTTAGGCTAACAACACACTGCTCTTAACTAAATCACTTTAATAAGAAACTGTTTATGCAGCTTTTAGACATTTGATCATGTATATACAATCTATGTAGCATTTCGTATTTATTTGTTTTAGTGTAGATTGTCCGATTACTTTTAATTAGTTTCTTATTCTTATTTAATCACTGTTTAATTGTCTTCAATGAGCCTGATTTTTTTTCTTTATATATATATATATATATATATATATATATATATATATATATAGATAGATAGACAAATATAAAACAAATTATATATTATATATATATAAAATATTATAAAACAAATTCAGCCATTTTATTTAGATTCATAAAAAAAAAGAGTAGAAGAGAAAAAGAAGAGTGTAATAACATTGCCCTTCATTCCTGTGAGAGAGTGTTATTGTGATTTGGACTCCTGTGCTTGTGCAGAGTCATTGTCTTTGTGTTCGTCATCAGCCCCTCCTCTTCCTCGGTCTCCCAGGTTCAGCGCTGTCTTGTGTGGAACGGTGTGATTGTGACAGTCCTAGCTGTGGATGCTAGTGGTTTTTGGATAGTTGAACACTCACATGAGTGCATTACTCTTAACCCAGCGAATGCATTCCTCACATGCGGCCAGAGTCAAGGCTCTTTCTCTGCGTGATGAAAAGAGAAGGATTCAGCTTCACTGGAGCGGTGACAAATCTTTGCTGGCAGCTCAACCAGTTCCCCCAGAGAGACGTTATGTAAGAGTTGTGAGGAGGTTGAGAGATCGGTAGCATCATTCAGATAGGAGATCGTCATGGACTTACAGCTGCAGTGTCCAGTTTGTCTGCCAGGGGCTGGAGAGCAATGATAAGAGACTCAAAACAGAAGATGAGAATAATGTGCAAATGTATTTTCAAGTCCATATTAGAAGCTTTAGCAAAAGTGCTGATATCTTATTTTTTAATTCAAGCATCCATTTATTATTAATTATAAGCATCAATATATATTAGAGTGCATCCATTTCATCCCTTAGATTAGTGAATGCACTGATGCAAACACACACAAACACATATATATAAATGTAAAAATATAATATAGCAACAGATATGTGTTCATCTGTGCATTTTTACATATTCTATTGACTTTACACTAAGTGAATAAAAGCAGCTCCAAACAGAAACTGTTGTTAGACTTTCAGCTGACAGCAGAAAAATCTCAAGGTAATCTTATTGTGTAAAGTGCCATAATCTCACTGGGATGAAATATCATCTGATGTGCTGTCCTGTTTCATATATCAGTCTATCACTAATGCTGTTTCTGTTCATCTCACTTAATGCTTAATAACTATCTTTAATTCTCATGTTGATTTGTTTTGTTTGCACAGGTGAAACACTATTTTATTACAAAAGAATTGTATTTTATTTATATCATGAATATCATGAATAATAATTTATTTGATACAGATTAACAGTGTCGTGGCACTTCAGTACATATTTATAATGCAGTGTATGACATGCAAGCTGGGGAAAAAAAGGACAATATTATTTGATTCCAATATAATGATTGAAATAATCTTAAATGTAGTGAGGTCTCATTTTGAAGCCGTTTCCTGAGTCTGATGTCATTTCCCAGAGGAGCGGCCGCAGCTGTGCACTACATGATGTCATCGACGGAACTGCAGATGCTCTTCCTAACAAAGCACACTCAGGTTTAAAACAAAAACAACAGTAATGTTCATCAGGAGTTCAACCGCTACTGCAGGTCCTTCTTTATTTGATTTAAATCTTAGTTTGTAACATAACTGTTATATATTGGATCAGCAGACTGCTGTCTTTGAGAGCAAACGGTTTGTGCTAAGAATGCATTGGCTATTGATCAAGACTGGCTTGCTGATGGATTCCCAGCTGTTTCTGCTTATAAATGGAAAGCAGCTGTAACAGGACACAGAGTAGGTGGGCAGTGATTCAAACGAGGATCATGCTCACTGTCTGCTTGATGAAGTAACAGTTTTTTGTTAGTGTGAGTTAGTGAATGTGCTCAGCTTTGTGTGAGTGAGGTCATGTGGTGAGTCATGGCTCCGCCCCCTCACACACCCAATGCAGATGCTCTGCTGGGACCTGCTATAGCCTCAGGACGCTCGCTGTACTTTAGAAAGAGCACACTAATATGACTAGATCCAATACAGCACCTTTTCCCATGCTCTGTAAATAAACAAAAACTGTGCACTCATTTTTTTAAATGTTTTTTTTTTAATTTTTTTTTATTACTTATTAAAAGAAACCCATTGTTGTTACATTTTCCTTTGGTTTATTAAGCATTTCTGATAACACATTTTTTATTAAATCATACATTCCCCCCCACCTCTCTCTCTATCTCTATCTATATATGTATATATATTTTGTATTTGTATATATTAATTTCTGAGAGAAAAATTACATTTCATAGGACCCAGTTATTGTAAGATGAATTCATTAGTTCAATTGATTAGACTTGTTTTTTTTAATTCTTAATATTAAATTATCTGAAATCTGTAGTACAAAAATATTAAAATGGAAGAAAAAGTTTGGGATTTTTTTTTTTATAATAACAATAATAATTATATAAATAAAGACTTTTGGGAAAAAACAAAATGGAATTCGTCTGGCCCTAAAAATTTAAACAATAATTAATTGCTAAATTATTAAAAAAGTTCAATTAATTACACATGCTTTTTGATTATTTAAATACATTTAATACACTTTTAGCATTATAAGTGAATGTATCACGAACTAACATGACATATAAATTCTTTAATGCAATACATTTTTTCTGGTTAAGACAATTACTGTATTTAGAATGAAATATTATCACAACACTGAAGACTGATCACTGTTAACTCAGTTTGTGAAACTGCATGCAGTATTCAGCCAGAAACATTTCAGATTGCAGTATGCAGTATTGTTATCAGTGATCATATTACATTGAATTTTTGATCATACACACTTGATTAGGTGCAGTTTTGGGTAGAATTATCTGAACTCTCAATGATCTGAGTTTTAGTTGATATGCTATACTGGAAACGAAAGGTGAAGTTCTGCACATTGCATTGTGGGATAGGACTACAGCATTTCAAGCAGTGTGATTCTTTACAATTTGGGGAATGTAGTGGGTCATCTGGGTTATTCTGTGCACACCGACATTTTTCATATAATGCACAATACACAGCAAAAACGGTTACAGTAGTTTGCTAATATGTCATTCTGATATAGCCTTCATTCATTAACAAGCACAATAGAGGGATTTCTGACCAGGGAACACCTAAAACTGCTTTGGGCTCTTATGGGGGAAGAGGATTCTGCATAATACCATTTCTTGAAGACCAGAGGAAGAAATTGTGTATTTTTCTTTAGTCATCGAGAGCAGTGACTCAGCAGTACAGAACAAGTACATACAGAAAGATTCCTTGTCTTTTTGAAAGCCTCTCCTCTGATACGGTTTCAAAACTGTGTTCGGACTCATTTACACTGCAAGTGAAAGATTCTTTAGTCAAACGAGGACTTTAGCTTTTAATAGAGCTCGGTTGATTTGTGTTTCTTCTTTTCTGTGACTGTAATGCACAGGGAGATCTATCGTCATAGCTGATCTCTCCAGAGAGTTTAATTGAAACATCTAAGCCTAAATGCTCGAGTCCTAATGGTGGTAATCAATACACATCACAGTCGCGTGATCCCTACTCTCTTCTCCCCACGCAGCTTTATCACACAATTATCCTCTAAATCATGCCTGAGAGGAGGCTTGGTCTGAGAACATCCTGGAGCTAATGGATCTCTCCAGTCTGAGACACCCAACCTGATTAAGATAAAGCTCTTATAATGGTGGTTTGGTTAGCTTGGCTAGCTGACGTTTAGCTTAGCCCTGATGGTACACTATTTGGACATTCAAAATTTCTGTTTTCTGACAAAATATAATCTCTTAAAGCATCATATTTATGGTAAACATTCTGTTTCCATGTTAAGGAGTACCGTGGTAGCATATGAGTCCAATGTAGCTTTGCAAAATGCTAAGTGAACATTTGTAGCGTCTGTCCTGTGGTATTTGTGTGGTGTGTAAGGGGTTAATCACTGACTATGGGAAATATTTTGATGGCAAAACGTCTGACATTTTCCATGATACTGAACAATTAGCATAATCTTGTGCTAATATTTACAGCATACTTTAAGGCTAGCTGTTGACATTCCCTTCCTCATTAGCAGTTGCTTAGCATGTTGCTGAGCTAACAAGGTAATACTATGGTAAACACAACAATATATTGCAAATAAATTCTGGGTGGATGTATGGATTTATTACATGGAATCATGAAATAGGTTACTTACTGTAAACTGAAATCAAGTGCAATGCAACAAAACTAGATCTCTCCTATTATAAACAATAATTTAGGGCGTATACTGTAGACCACACATTTGGTTATAAAAGGTACTGGTTTGTTTAAAACTGAAATGCATTATCATGTTGCTTTAGGTGCATTGGATGTGTGATGTGATGCTACAGAAGCGATGGGTATCTTGTAAAACTGTAGGGGTCAGGTCCTTAGGCTGTTTGTTTGACCCATATGAAGGCGTTTAGGCCTTGTCTCTTGAATTTGGTTCACATGCTTTGCCTGAGGGACACATTCCAGTTTTCTCACAGCTGTGGAATGAGAAGAACGTCAATTGTTGTTTATCTCCAATGACCATTTGTGTTTATTTCTCTGTTTTTAAAGACTTGTGCTGTGTTCTTCCAGACATATGGAAGGAGACAGATCTCCAGCCCTCCTGTTAGCTGTGCAGTTGTTCAGTTGTCAACAAACGTGTCTTCTGGCAAGCAAATGTCCAGAGATAATCATGCAATGCAAGCATTTGTTCTGCTGCTGTACACCTGCAGTATCATTTATTAACATCATATATCATTAACTTCAAATCAAAACTTCTGCTCATCAAGACTGCATTTATTTGATCAAAATACAGTAAAAACTGCTTAATATTTTTGCGCAATCTGTGATAATTTTTTTCTCTTCAGGATTCTTTGATGAATAGAAAGTTCTAAACATAATTTCACTTTCACTTCAAGCTTATTGACCCCAGACTTTTGAACATGAGTGTAAGTTATAGATTTCATTTGCTGTGATTCAGTCTTTTGTAGCTTGTTCAATTTTGTTTGCAGGTTGCAGACTAATGATACACAAACGTCTCTCCAAACCTTTGCTAAACTGATTTGATCATTGTTCTTTTATTGTTGTCCATCCATTGAAAGTCCATCAACCTAAGTTTCAAAAAGTTCATAAAGAAATCATAAAAGGAAATCCGTTTAAGAGGCACAACTGATTTATTTGATAAACAGATTTAATTTAGGCTTTCATTCACATAATAAATCAAATCAAATACAGAAGCTCAAAAATGCTTGCTTGAAAAGCTAGATAATTGAGTTTTTGGATTTCCATTCTTGTTTAAAAGATGGAAATCTGGTTTAAATCGGAAGTTGTCGGGAATGCAGTGTTAATCCTCAGAAAGGTGTAACATGTCAACCCATAATTATGAGTAAACACAGGCAGGTTGGCTCACATGGGTTTGGTGTGGGAACTTTTACTAGCTCAAAGTTTTCCTAGTTATTTGTGCTTGCTAGTGCAATCTGGGTAGTAGTTTCTGTCCCAGGTCAAAATACCCCACCCCATGTAGAAGTGACCTGCTGTGATAGTGGGGTTGATTCAGTGGGACGATCCCTACAATTAGTATTGCACAAGTTGCTCTTAATGAGCTTTGAATATGAAACGTTTGGTAAATGAACAACACCAGGCTGTTGCATGCTGGGAGTGCAGAGGTCATAGTTATAATCCTAATATTGCAGCAGATCATTACTGTACATGTTGTGTACATGTGAACTTTGATCATGTGGAGAGATTCAGCAGCAGTCTTATGAGCTCAGATGAACATTGGCACAATAACTGGCACAGATACCAGACAGCCGTTGATGACAGGAGACCTGTGCTGCGTGGTTATTCTTAGCACGACATCACTTCCTCCCCAGTCCACTGGGTGATCTGTACAGGGTACTGTACTGTATGCATAGTCCGTTTCTCGCTGACTGAGGAAAGAACAATGTGCTTAATGAGGCGAAAAACCTTGAGGTTACATATTAAACCTAAAGAAGCAATGTACAACAAACTGAGAAAAACAAGAAAACACTTACTGTAAGTTCTATGATTAATATTGCATGGGATTGTGATAAGTTTCGTAACACACACACACACACACACACACACATTATTTTAATGATAGATTGCTTTAATGGCTGACTCATTTCTAAAGTTAGTGGAGGTAATGTAAGGTTGTGCCATTCAGTTCTCAGGTTTTGTCTAGTTTAGCGTGACACTTCAGCGGTTTTTCTTTATGACTTACCTGTATTGTGCATTACTTTCATCATTTATATAAACAAAGTTTCTTCACAACTGGTTCTTTTCCTTGAAAAGGACACCTGGGGTCAAGTGAATATTACATTCTTCCAGTATTTCTCCAGCTCAATACTTTTGACCTCAGACATGTTGCATCCTGAAGCATTTTTAAAGGTTTCACTGGATATTGTAGCTTTTCTGTTCTAGGTCTTTGTTCTGGCCAGATCGATGTGGGATTTCAAGCACACGCTATTACTCAAACACACCTGTAAAAGAGAAACCTTTCATTTGTGCAGCACTGGCGGCACCACATGGTAATGGCATTGGAGCTCTTTTATTTTAATTTTTTTTATAAAAGTACTATTAAAGAGACCTGTTTGAAACAGTTTAGCTTTTCTCAAATCATTTTTGTCCACTCATGTTCAGACGTCAGTCACCTCACACGCCTCTTCAGCTTCCTGTGATTTATGGACCATAATGTGTTTATAAGTGATCTGTGTGAAGTGAGATATGGCAATGAAACAGCTTTAGTCATCATTCTCTGATTATTACGTGTCGTCAGGCACGGGCTTGTTTACTTTCACAAGACTCTGCCTGGAGAAATGTAGAATAAACTGGCCCTAATGAAGTCTTGAGCTGTAAAATGAGCTCTTAATGAGAGTTAGTGACCTTTAACGCCACTTTACTTTGATAATAGCCCAGTTATTGTTTTATGGTTTTATGTTTATCTGAGTTTTATGGACAGGTGACTCACTGGTTCAGTATGTGGAAGAATTCTGTGATCAAAAAGCCAGAATACACATTGTTTTGTGTCCTGAAGGGGGCGCCGTTCTCTAAATATTATTTCATCATTACATCATTCTTTAGGTAAGCTTCTGCCCTGAGATGTCTTATTTAAATGCTTAACCCACAATCATGCATTTGAATCATTTTAGACCACAACAAGAATATATCGTTAAGTGAATAGCTTTTATTTTTGAAGCTGATTATGTTAAAAATGCTTTCTCATCATGGATATAGCAGATCACAATGTTAGAGAATCCACAATCACTTTTAAATGTGTGAGTACATTTCCTATGAAATAACTGTATGTGTGCAGGAAGGAAGGATTATATTCTACATTCACAGTGGTTGACATCTCATGGCTGTTACCAAGAAAAAAAAAATGACCAACAGCTTTTTATGTAGATATTTTTGGCGAACGATTAGAGACCTTTTATTGTCCATTGAGTTTTTAATAAACAGCTATTGACAGAAGCGGCAGGTTTTTTGTCCGTGTTGGACAGAACAGTCGAGAAGCGACAGTGAGGACAGAACTGGGACGTGACCCAAACTGAACCTGAGCACAACAGCTCTTTATATGTTGGACGCAAAGCATAGTTTTTGTGGCACAGCTCTGAGAGAAGCACTATGTTTTGTGTATGCTTTATAAGCTGGTGCTTTTGAGCGGCATGCAGTAATGTATGGACAGACCACAGGCCTGGTGAAGAACTATAGTGAAGAAGGGCCTTGTGAACTGTCTTAAGTTTTTTTTTTTTTCTCCATACAGTGAAAGTCATTGGGTGTCAGTGTTGTTTTGGACCCATTTAAATTTCATTGTATGGACAAAAACAGTAGAAACATGTTTCAAAATACCTTATTTTGTGTTCCACAGAAGAAGCAAAGTCATACATGTTTGGATTGACATGATGGTGAATAAATAATGACAGAACAACCATTTTTGAGTGAACTATCCCTTTGATGTCTTGCTCTCCACCAGGGGGCCTGGATGATTAATAAATTATTGTTATTTAAATAATCTAAATAAAATTCAGAAAAAAAAATCAAAAAATAATATTTATAATATTGTTTTATCTTTCATTCTTTAATATTATTTTTATTTATTTAACTTTTTTTATATATAAACATACCAAATAAATATTCTAGAATCGGAAAATGAATAGTGGTTAATTAATTTAGTATATTTAATAAACCATGTTAATTCAGTGTATAAAAAAGAACAGCTTGGTCATAAATATAGCAGAAACACTAGAAATACATTAGCATATATTGTGTTTGATTGATTGATTGATTTAATACTTTATTGAACAACAACAATCAACACAAAGTGTCCAAAAGGATAAAAACACAAAAAGCCCATAGGCTTGTTTCATTTGTGGTCCTTATATTGGACAGTATTTGGACAGTGAGGGGCCCTGGAGTCAAAAACACAGATCCTTGAGGCACTCCATACTTTACTGAATTCCACAAGGATCTGTCCTAGGCCCTCTGCTATTTTCAATATACATGTTATCCCTTGGTAATATTATCAGAAAATTCAGGATTAGCTTTTATTGTTATTCTGATGATACTCACCTATATATTTCAACAAGACCAGATGAAACTTCTAAATTATCTAAGTTAACAGTATAAAAAATGTAAAACACTGTAAATACTGTAATGTAAATGCTTCTGTAACTGAATTTTTAGGTGTGAATTTGATTGTACAATTTGGTTGTCATTTCCATAAATGACTGAAATCTGTTTGTACAGAATGGGTTTGAACACTCAGAAATTGAGTGGCAAGTTTAAGCTGTGGTGTGTCTATGTACAAGGGTAAAGATAATTATTTCCTCATAGAGCCATGCCCGTTCATTGCTGCTTCACACAGGAGCACTGTGCGCTGTGTACACATTGCTCAGCAAAATCATTTCCTCAAGAGCTACAGCCAGTAGCCTTAGTAACTCACTGCAGTGAAGACTCCAGCACGCTGTTCTTATGTAAACATTGACCGTGTGGTGGAGCCTGTTACATACTGCGTGCTGCTGGAAAACCTGATGGAACTTGTTCTAGACGGTTGAGGGGGAATACTGAGAGGAAAAGCAAGGGAGTAAATGCTGCCTCACGGGGAAGCCAGCAGAGTCCCACCCTCAGCGGCGGCTCACACACTCGCACGGCGGTCAGACATGCACGACACACTGCTCAAGGCACCTGAGCCGGGATCGGGCCGTCTGATGAGGGGGGACGCTCTGCTGGTGGCGCTCATGTGCTGCATGGGTCAGTAGCTTTCCTCAGCTTCCTGCCAGATCGTCTGCTTTTGCTGCAGTGTGCCAAGCTTTTAGATTGATTTTCGTTTTCTTTCGCTTCCCAGATCTTGTGTCGTAATGCTCTTAGGGACAGTTTATCTCTGTGATTGCTGAAGTGGTCAAAGTACAGTGAGATATGCAATGTTTGGCTGTTCCTGCCAGGTTGAGGTGACTGCAGTGACATTGGCTCACATCAGCAGCACATTCATGTTCTGTGTTATTAATTAGTTGTGTTGCTAAGGCAGGTTGTGGATCATATTGGGAATAAAGTTTAGGGAAAAAAAGCCAAACAATGTGTCCTCAACACACACGATGTGGCAACTCATCTGCTTTAGAGGGGAAGGGCTTACTGATAGGTCAATTAGCAAATGGCAACCACTTATTCAATTCCTAATGAAATAATTAATTAATGAGGCATGCTGTACATTGTACAGTATAGCAGTTTAATTTTGCTTGTCATGTTATTGTGTTGCATCATCAAAATGCCTCAAATTATGTGATTTGTTAGGCATGTCTTTTTGAAGTTGATGGGGTTTTCACTTGAGGGTGAATCAAATATTTTGCAGTGGGCACCAAATCTGTTTACATAGCTGTTCATTAAACATGACATGTCACTTCACACCACATTTCCAAATATTTTATCTTTGCAATATCTTTAATCATGTTTCTTGTTGAGGCGAGGTGTGCTGTTACTTTACATCAGATATCAGTCATCAGACTCTACGTCTGATGGATCTTAAATCATGGCAAAAAAGATCCATACAACTAATTTTGAAAGTGAAAATCATATCTATGGCGGAATATCATAGAGTCTTGACTGGGGACTGTTAGCAAACACCCAGAACACACTAGCACATGCACAGCAACACAAGTTTGCATACACATTTCCTCAGAGAGTGTCAACGTGTAGTTTTCAGATTAGTTTGAGGTTGTGTCTCTGTTTTAATTGACAGATAGTGATTCAGTTCTCAGATTTCTGCACCACAGGGTCTCTGTTAGAGAACAGTTAAGGGCCTTTCCAAATATTTATATGCAACATTGAATACATGGTCTAGTGATGATAAAGATGGTGATTACCATTAACGTGTCAGATTTTAAACATTTGCATGATGCAAAGCACAAGTTACTTATATATATGTATATATATATATATATATATATATATATATATATATAAATGAATTGATGGTTTTGGAAATACTACTTATATTTCCATTGAGCTGTTGTTTTATTAAAAGTCAGCGGCTGAGCTGTCTGACACAGTCACATCTGTTGTCATGGACACGGGAAACAAAATACTGTTGTTGGGAGTGCTGTGTAATGGAAGCAAGACTTGACTGGGATTCAGTCTTATTCTGTAATTTGCTTTCATATCCTGTCCAGAAATAGAAACGTAGCATTATAACATTACAAGAAACCCGCCATGCCAGACAATATTACTCTTTATACATTAGCTAAAAAGTTTGTAGTTCTTCTAAAACTGAAGGCAGGATGGGTAAAGACATGTTTTTATCTAAATGTATTTACATTCTCTACAATGAACTAGGATGTGCATTATTATTGGCCAATATTTATAGGGCACTCCTAATAAGATGCACATTAATTATTGGCTGATATTTATTGTGCAGCCCTACAATGAACTAGGGTTATCGATGTCTTTAAATTTAGCATCAGCCGATGTTTAGAGTGAAACATTTCGATGGACGATGAAATCTCGTGGGCAAATAGGGGGGTGTGCCCAAAGCATGAATCCTTATAAAGGAAAACAGCTAACGATTCCTAAGACCGTGTCTACACCGTATGTACAGTAAGCAGCATGGTGCGACAAAATACTATATAACCACTGATCTATTATAGAGATTCATTATATAGATTAGTCATTAGAACACAGTATAATTAGTGATGCTGTCTACACTGGAAGTGGCGCGGCATGACATCACAAATCCCTGAAAGTGAACTGCTGCTGTCATCTGTTTATGACATCCTGGAACAAAATTCTGATGATTTTCAACGGTCCTTTTGTTGCATCCACTGTAGACAGTTTTAGCCATTGCAATGATTGTGCATTCAATAAGGGGCGGGGGAATCATGATGCTGGTGCAATATTGGGGTTGTCTATCAGCCATCAGCGATTGACGATGTCATCGTCTATCGCCCCAACCCTATAATGAACAGATGTATGTAATAATAATAATAATAATAATAATAATAATAATAATAAGAATAATGTTGTGATGAACCAGAATATTTTTTTTATTGAAACACCAAAACCAATTAAAGTGATCATTTAGCCCAAAATTTTGACCCAAAAATAAACTTTATTTAAAGATGCTGTCCCTAAGTTTTGCCTCTTTATTGCCATCTCTGTTTGAAAACATGCAATTGCAACAGTTTGCGGAATTATCTTCCTTGCGTGTGTTGTGCTCAGCATGGCGTCAGCACGTAAGAATCTAATGTTATGAGGAGTATGTGTGGCAGGCTGGTTGTCTTTAAAATACTAATCTTGTGTAATCACAGACTATCTGTAATCAGAAGCACATTTAAAACTGGAATATAATAAAATTTTATTCACATGTGTTTCATAAACATATAGTCCTTTCTGGATAAAAATTCGCCATCAAAATGAAACATTTAATTATTCCAGCTGCTGTGAGAAAAGGCTATAAATGATCTGTCACCTGCATGATCCTTATATTCGGTAGCCTAGTAACCAGGACAACTCATTTATGTTTACAGATGTGATGTAACGATGTGGCAGCATGCTCAAATTTTCAGTGAAAACTTACTAACTAAAGTAAGGCAAAAGCTTTGAACACTGGCTGGTTATGTACTTGCTCAAATATTGTTTTCCGATCATTTTTAACCCCAAAAAAAGTTATGGACGGATGCTTTAATAATCTATGAATTAATAAAACTTAAGATTTATTTGATAACTTATTTGATAACACAACAATTTATTTAACGATTTTATTTATTACTGTACTCTAATTTGTTTTTCATATATGATCATTTGAATACAATTAAAAATTATATAATACGCCTCAAGGTTACATATGTAACCCTAGTTCCCCCAAAGGTATGAGACACTATGTTGAGATGCTTTGGGAACAACTTTAGCATGACCACGCTCTGAATCATGGTTGTAATCAGTCCAATGAATGGGTGAGATGTCATGGACTGGGTGACGTAGCGACAATGAAGCTATAAAAGCACATACAGTGGAAACAGTGGCAATTTCTGGCAGAATGAAGGAAGTTCTCACAGGGATCTCAAAAGAATGGCAGTAGATGCAGCATCTCATTCCTTCTGGGAACTAGGTTTACATACAGTACGTAACCTTGAGGCATTCCTCTTCAGGAACTTGAGCTGTGTCAAAAAGCTTTGGGAATGATAATGCCCATATTGTCAGACTTTCAAGTCCCTGAATAGTGTGTATGTTCTCAGCACAACTTTGGCAAAAGGACCAGGAGCAGTACGAACATCAAGGTAGTAGCTTTACATATATCCCTCATAGCCACACCTGACAGGAAGGCCTTAGAGGCTGCTATGCTTCTGGTAGAGTGAGCCTTGACCTAGGGGGAGGGAAGACCATAGGACTCATAGGACATAGAGGTGGCATTAGCAGGCCACTGACTGAAGGTCTGCTTAAAAAACAAACAATTGGCCAGACTTCCTTCCTACAACTTTGACATTCGTACTGCTTCTGGTGCCTCCTGGACCTTTTGCCGTAGTTGTTGCTTTGCAATGATTTGTATCGTAAAAAGCACTATACAAATAAACTTGAATTGAAAACTTAAATTAGTGGCAGGCAGACCTCACTTGGAAGAACCATAACAAACAAACAATTGGTCAGAATTTCTCCACATGGCAGCTCTGTGGACATATGCTCACACTGGACATATACAGTTAAGCTTTTGCTTGTCTAGATCCTGAAAGGGAGGAAGACAGAAAGCCTGTAGTATGACGGGCCATGGCACTGAGGAGGGCACTTTAGGGATGTACCCCATCCTGGGGTACAAAACAGCTTTGGCTAAATAAGATGCAGGAGTCTAATCAGGAGTCTAACAAGAAAGGGGCACTGACATGACCTACAGGACATGACCTCAGGTTCTGCAGATCTCTTTAGTGATGCAATGGCTAATAGGAAGAGAGTCTTAAGTGTCAGAACTCAATCTGAAACCTCAGTTTCAAACGGAGCGCACCGCAGAGGAAATGTGTAACCAGGGGGTGTCTCCCCACAGATTGACCAGTAAGAGGTGTGTGTCAAGCAGCTAAGGCCGCCACATACACCTTCAAGGTGGAGTGGGTAAACCCAGTGCCTGCAAGAACTCTAACACTGAACTGACTGGGAAGTTAACAAGGTAAAGCTGGTAATTTCCACACCAGGAATTGAAAAGTTTCCTCAGGGAGCTCTGAATTAAAGGATGGTTCTCAGGGGCTACAACCACAGCTTCCACAGCTCCTGGCAGGGTTGAAAGATCGTACCCTCCACCTGTGAGAGGAGATCCTGTGAGAAAATCATTCTCCAAATCCGACACACTACATCTGGCTGGAGTCTCCATTTCCTGGGCCTCGATCCCTGTCTCGACAGGATGTCTGCTCCCTGATTGATGCCTGGGGATGTGAATTGCTTTTAGTTAAAGAAGTTTCCCCGGGCCCACACAAGGATCTGGTGTGCCAGCTTTTACAAGTGGTGCGAACGCAGACCTCCCTGGTGGTATGAGACCACCACTGTGTTGTTCGTGCACACCAACACATGATGGCCTCTGAGGTCTGGGAGGATGTGTTTCGGTGCTTGATACAGAGCCAACATCTTCAGGCAGTTGATGTGCCATGTAAGATGACAGTCGCTCTGTAAGAGCCATATAGAGATTAGTTAATCTGAAATAATAATTTAGTAAAATTAATAAGAAAATATTTTATTAAAATTCATAAGATATACTTTGGTTTAAAATGCATACTTAGTAATGTGTAGATCTGTTTACATTTAACTATTTTGAGCTTCCAGTCAGATCGCACTACGTCACAATGCAAGTGATTGGATGTGTTTAGTTTTAGTTTGAAATTAGAGACGTTGGAAGCAACACAGTTTTTTGACCGTGCGTACCATGTAACGTTTTTTATTTTTTTTGTTTTGGAAGTAAACATTTAAAATGAAGATCGTGGTTTGCTTGTGTTTCAAATACTGTTTATAATTTGACTGACTTCAAAAAGTGGTACAGAAGAATTAGAAGCGAATAGGTGCCACAACACGCTCCGAAGACCTCAGGCAGGGAGGCTACTCATGACTGCACCCCAACTGGTGAGGGACTTGTCCATTGTTAACATTATGCAATGACAAGGAGCTCCCAGTACAAGGCTGTGTGACAAGAACCTTGGTCTCCTCCACATGTCTAAGACACAAAAGCATCACAGCATGACCTTGATCATACAAAGCAAATATCCCCTCGGATAAAACCCTTTGGTCTTGAGCCACCACTGTAGGGGTATCATGTACTATACAGCAGGCCAAAAAGTATCACGTTGGACGCAGCTGCCATCAGACCCAACAGTTTTTGAAACTGCTTGACAATGAGTGACTCTTGTGACCTCAGTGAAGATTGACTCGATCTGAGAAGGAGACAGCTGTGCCTGCATCGTGGTCGAAACCCATACTACACCCAGATAAGTGGTTCTTTGTGATGGACAAAGCACACTTTTCTTGGTATTTTGTCTTAACCCTAATTCTTTTATATGGGCAAGAATGACATCTTAATGCCGAACCACCGACTTCTCCAATTGAGCTATAATCAACCAATTGTCATTATTTTTGAGTATGTGATGCCCTGGAGTCGCAGTGGAGGCAGAGCAGCATTCACCCACTCCGTGAAAGTTCGGGGTGAGAGCAAAAGGCCGAATGAAAGGACATGATACTGGTAAGCTACGCTCCAAAAAGCAAACCTCAGGAACTTCCTGTGTTGAGAAAGGATGGAGGCATGGAAGTATGCAACTTTTAGATTGATTGCGACAAACCAGTCCTCAGACCTGATCTGAGACACCACTTGATTGAGTGTGAGCATCCTTAACTTCACTTGCATGACTGAGCGGTTCAACTGACACGGATCTAAAATGGGATGCAACACCCCATACTTCTTTGAAACAATGAAATACCAGCAGTAGAACCTGGACTCTCTGTCAAGAGGAGGGACCACTGGATGGCCTCCTTCCTCAAGAGAGTTTTTACTTTTTGTTCTAATACCGGAGCCTGCTCGGGATCCACCAGGGTGGGAAACATCCAGTTCAATCCAGAAACAAGGCGGTGGAGAACCAAACTGAATTATGTAACCTCATTCTATAGTCAGCAGGATACAGTGTGAGATATACTGCATACGTTTCTGCGCTGCCAGGAAATCTACTAAGGGAATCAGTCTCTTGAGACTGACCTCCGGTGTAATAGGAGTGGCTCTTTCAGTGCCCTGAAATGATGGACTGGCAGAGAACGACCGAACTAGCCATTCTGGAAACCTCCTCAGATCGCTATGTTCCCAGGTGGAGATATGTGCTCGCTGGAGACCGTTGTGCCCTGAAGCACCTGTGGTTGCAGGGTTAATGAAGAGAGAAGGACTAAAGAGACGGGCCTAGTATGGTCTCGACTCCTCGGCGTGGAGATCAGGGAAAAATGGCAAGACTCTTAGAACATAAAAAATACGCTCATCTAAATTGCTCTTTGTTGGTTCAGCCTTTTTGGTGGGCCACTCAAGATTTAATTTTGCCATTGCACAAGTTATCACCTCGACAAGCTCCTCATACTGGGTGAACTGAGGGGACTCAACAATGCTCTCGAAATCACCCTCCTCGGAGAGCGTCCGCATGAGTGTCGAGTAACCATTTAGCGTGCTTCCGATCCTTGGGAGGGGGCACTAGATCTTGGGGTTGAGGAAGAAGAAAGGGACTCTGGGATGCTGGGGAGTGTTACCTCCTCGAAGAGAGCCCACTGGGAAACTTCCGCAGCGAGAAGCACTAACAGTGCAGACAGTCAGACCCCTCAAGGCTTTCACAACATTTATTCAATTATATATTAAATGATGAAAACAACAGGTCAAGTATACTGTAGTGCATGTATTAAATATATAGTGTGTTTAATTTCAAACCTGATTTTTAAAGAAGTTAAAAATCAAAGGTTTAAATTGAAAAAAATATATAGATGATCTTAAATTTCATGGCATGAACACATCTAAAAAAAGTTGGAACAATTGTGTGGCATCCCCTCTTCTTTTTAAAACAGATGTCTGTTTGACATCTGACATCTGCAAATGTCTGGGGATTGAGGAGACAAGCTGCTAAAGTTTAGGAACGTTGTCCCTTTCTTGTCTAATACAGGCTTCTAGTTGCTCAACTGTCTTAGGTCTTCTTTGTTCTATCTTTCTCTTTATGATGCGCCAAATATTTTCTCTGAGAAACTCCTTTCTGATACTGCTTCACTATTTTTTGCCACAGAATTGGGGGTATTGGTGATTCTATGCCCATCTTGACTTCTGAGAGACACTCCCACTCTGAGAGGCTCTTTTTAGAAATTATTTTGCAACACTTTGAAAGCAGTTCTAACATCAATCCCTCTTGTTTTTCAGATGAAAGAGACCGAGTCCAGAAAAAGACTTTTACAAAATGGGTAAATCAGCACCTCTTAAAGGTAGGTTTGTTGTAGTTTTTTTGTGTATAATTGCACGTTGCACACATAGAAAGAGAACTTCCCCAGTATGCTCCGATCTAAATTCTAGATATCTAAATATACAAATATTCAACTGAGAAATGATGGGAGTTAACATATGCTATGGCTCTGTTTGGAAGGAATCTGGCAACTTCAAACATGCTTCATTAATTCTTCAGGTGTATAGTGTCTTGAGGGCATTTGCAGTCACATTTGGGTTAGAAAGCTCTTATAATAAATAATAGAACACCTGATCAGTTAATTAACCATGAAGCACATACAAACGTGCCTGAACATTGCATGAATGTACTGTTTCCTGGATAAAATGAAGTGATCTCCAGGACAAATGTAGCAAAGATCTCAGACTCACAGTGCACTGTAATGTGAATAAGTTTTATTTTCAATATTTAAAAAATTAGGGTTGAGCTATCTTTTAAGTTTCATGTTTTCCTTGGCAACAAACTTGATCAAGATGGCAAGTAACAGTGTGTCTGGAAGAATCACTTCAGCTTGATTTTCTGTTTATTTAAGATATTTATTCCAATCAGATAACATACTTCATAAATGGTTTTTGTTGTAATTACTGTGAACAAGGAAGCACAATATTTCACCATAAAGAAAAAAGTCAAGTAACAACGTTCTGGATAACTTGATATGGATGATTATTATTGTTAACTCTGGAGTGGAATGTTCTACATGACTTGAATAAAGGATTCAGAGAGGATTATATATCAGTATTATTGTATATTTTTATTACTCTAATATGGTTTAAAAGGGTAATTTCTTTTTTTTTAAACATAAATAGGCTTCTGTGTGTTTAACTAAATGAATGGATGATAAGATTACTCTAAATTTTTAACACTAATATTAAGACATGCTAACTTTATTTTATGCATGATCAATATACTATATGATTATATAATATTATTAGTGCTGTATATCGATTAAAAATATATAATATTTTTTTTCTAAAATTAATTATGATTAATCACAATAAATCCCACCTAACATTAAAGTTTTTCAATATACTTTTAATATTCAATCATTTCACATTCAATATAAAAATTTATGATAAAACAACATAAAGAAATTGTGTTTTAGGAAATGTGTATTTTTTTCCTAATATTTAAAGTGGTCATCGGATGCCGAGTTGATCTGATTCTTTAGGGTCTTAGGCCTCGTTTACACTGCAGGTCTTGATGGCTGATTCTGATTTGTTGCCTACAGTATATCTGATTTTTTTTTTTGTGCTGTCCGTTCTTTCAATTGTGACCCATATCTGATTCATGTGTTTACATTTGCCATACCATCTGAAACATTGAGCATTCGCTGTTGTCAGTTACCGGCTTAACGTGCTTCCGCCTGAGAATGATGTGACCTGTGCTGACAAAACGTGTTGCAATGAGCAATACATAAATAAATTACATTCTCCATTAAAAGGCTTTCAAAATTATTTATTGGAACTTGATAAAAAAAAAAGTTTGAAGTCAATAGAGTGAAGTCCTCAATTTTTTATTATTAATTCCTATATTAATAATCACATCATACACCTTTTTTATCTTTGCAATTATGAATAAGAGCAGATGCAAAAAAAAAAAAAAAAACTAACAAAACACAGTAGAACAAATAGTGTAGAAATAAACAAACAAATAATGCATTACCCTTATCATTTTGTATGTACAGGAGGATCTCAATAAATTAGACTGTCGTGGAACAGTTAATTTATTTCAGTAATTCAACTCAACTTGTGAAACTCATGTATTAAATTCAATGCACACAGACTGAAGTAGTTTGTCTTTGGTTCTTTTAATAGTGATGATTTTGGCTCACATTTAACAAAAACCCACCAATTCTCAACATATTAGAATACTTCATAAGACCAATAAAAATAAACCTTTTTAGTAGATTGTTGGCCTTCTGGAAAGTATGTTAATTTACTGTACATGCAATCAATACTTGATAGGGGCTCCTTTTGCTTTAATTACTGCCTCAGTTAGTCTTGAAGCCCAGGTTTCTTCGACAGTGGCCTTGAGCTCACCTGCATTTTTTAGTCTTTTGTTTCTAATTTTCCTCTTGACAATATTTGTGCTTGACTGGTGAGTTTGCTGGCCAGTCATGCACACTATCACCTTGGTCATTTAACCAACTTTTGGTGCTTTTGGCAGAGTTGGCAGGTGCCAAATGAAATCTTCTGGAAAATGAAATCAGCATCTTCAGAAAGCTGATCAGCTGAAGGAAGCATGAAGTTTCTTTAAAATTTCATGGTAAACGGGTGCAGTGACTTTGGTTTAAAAAAAAAAAAAACACAATGGACCAACATCAGCAGATGATACTGCATCTCAAATCATCTGTGGTTCTATCAGTTGGTTGTGCATCTTTTTCTTCCATAATTTTTCCTTCCACTCAACTTTCTGTTAAAATGCTTGGATACAGCAATCTGTGAACAGCCAGCTTCTTTGGCAATACATGTTTGTGGCTTACCCTCCTTGTGAAGAGTGTCAATGATTGTCTTCTGTACAACTGTGAGATCAGCAGTCTTCCTCATGATTGTGTAGCCTAGTGAACCAAACTAAGAGAACATTTTGAAGACTCATGAAACCTTCACAGGTGTTTTGACTGGCATGTCACCATATTCTATTTTGTTGAGTGAACTGGTGGGTTTTTGTTAAATATGAGCCAAAATCATAACCATTAAAAGAACCAAAGACCTAAACTTCTTCATCCTGTGTGTATTGATTTTTTTTTAAATACAAGAGTCTCACAATTTGAGTGTTCCACGACATTCTAATTAATAGAGATGCGTCTATAAAATAAATCATTTATGTACGAAAAACAAATAATCAAATGTAAAAATAACTTGAAGTGTGTTCATTACAAATAAATTGATTATTAATACTGCAAAAACAGCGAGCAATTTCCCTCTTTTCTTTTCTTGTTAGATTAACATTATGATACATGAGACAGACGTCCTATACTGTAAATGCACAGATGTACTATAATGTGACACATCAGATGTTTTCCCCAAAAAGTTGCTAAAGCGTTCACTTAAGACAGAACAGATTATGTTTGTGTGAATACAAATTCCTACCTGGAGCATTTTTTAAATGTGTGTGTGTGTATATATATATATATATATATATATATATATATATATATGTGTGTGTGTTTATATAATTTTTCCCCTGTAGATCAAAATAGCCCGTGTGAATTTACACTAATTTTGCCAGCACGGATCACATATGACGTCATTAAGCTGTGGAGAAGTACCAAATTGTCAAAGTTTTAATGATGAATAGAACGCAATGCCTCAGAAAATCTGATCTGCTTGTTTACATGGCAGTCGCATTCGCACATATCTCATTTATATCGATTTATTTCCACATATCAATGAGGCCTGAAATCAATCTCAAAATATCTAAATGCATTTTTTTCCCGTGTACACTGTCATAGAACAGATCCGATCTGTGTCACATATGAGCAAAAAATTGGAATTGGATCACATTTAGCTAGCGGTGTAAAATAGGCCTAAATGAAAAGTCTATACCATAATTTGGTTAACATTTCTCAATGGTAGTGTAAAACAACACCCTTTTAACTTGTCAGCAACATCTCTGTCGACAGCAAGACGTTATTGTGCATTTCCCTTTAAATGCTAATGAGCTCCTCTCACACCGCTCCTCTCTTCTTTATCATTATAGGGCGGTTTTATACACACACTGCCAACACAAAGTTCTGTTAAAGTAGGAAAGTAGAAAATATACAGAAATTTAAGTTATCAAACACTAAATTCTACATTAAATATAGTTGAATTATTAAAGCTACAAAAGTTATTAATTTCCTCATTTTATTTATTTTGTTATTTGATAAAACAGATATCACAGCAGCTGGGTTATTAGCTTCTTTGACTGCTGTTACTTTAAGACTGGTCACCGCTAAATGTGAAGCTGTCCTGACACGCGTGCTCATAGTTTAATTTATGCTTTAATATGAAATGGTACAGGCCACAGCACTCACTGCCATATTTGTGTGTGCAATTAATGAACATGCCTTGCACAGTATGAAAGCTGACAGTTCTACTGAAGCGCCTCGTCACCTGTAAGTTTTCGGCCCTTGTTTGACTTGCACCTGATACTAATGTGCACATCTGAAAACCCAGGTAGCCAAAACGGTTTGGCCCGATTATGGCCCACATCCAGCAGGCCGGAAGAAATAAATCAGCCCGGCTGCAGTTGCCTGACGCATGGACATGGGATGAATGACGCCCCAGAATTGGCCCAAATAAAGTGGCCCGAGTCCGGCTGCCAAAACTGCTGGCATTGGTCCACAATCATGCCGACAAGAATTAAAAACCTTAGCCAGTACTGGCCCGAGTCTGGGTACTGAAGCTGATTCGACACTGGGTCACAATCATGCTGACATCTAGCTGGTACAAGTCTTGTTTGCTAAATTAAAAAAAAAAAAATATATATATATATATATACTAACAGTACACTTAGTCATATAGAATTAAATCATCTAAAATATGTGTATTAAAGACTTTTTATATAAAACCAGAGGTATGGATAATTTTTCCACAAGCCACATTGTTACCTTAAAATCCTTAAGATGACAATTACTTCCAACTAACGTAAAATATATTTTACAGTGTCCTTTTTAAGCTTAAATGTACTTAAACATTTCAACTAAATGTGTCACCTTTACAAAGATTAAGGGTTTGACCCTCACACCACTTGTTTTCATCCCATCCCCACCTACTACTCAATTAATTATCCCATAACATCCATATGTGATTCAAGATTCAAGATTCAAGATTGTATTTGTTACATACAAGACATACAACAGGCAGTGAAATGAAAATAAATAAGAAGAAATAAAATTAAAAGATAATTAAATACAAATAATGAAATGTACACAATATATTCAACTACTACATAGATACTGTGTAGCGATGCTACAAATAAATTTCTATACAGGTGATGTGCAGAGATGTAAACAATATGAAGTGGGGATGAGTTGTATAGTTATGTTGTCTTAAAAAAGTGCAGTGTGCAGAGAGTTGTTGGGTAAACCTACATTACCAGAGTCTCTAAAGTGCAGTGTGTTTAATGTCCAAGAAGTGAAGTGACATTCAGCCAAGTATGGTGACCCATACTCAGAATTCGTGCTCTGCATTTGTCCCATCCAGAGTGCACACACACACACACAGCAGTGAACACACACACACTGTGAACACACACCCGGAGCAGTGGGCATCATTTATGCTGCGGCGCCCAGGGAGAAGTTTGGGGTTCAGTGCCTCGCTCAAGGGTACCTAATGCCGCGTTTCCACCGAAATTACCCGGAACATTTGTACCAGGAACTTTTTTTCCCAGGAACTTTTTTCTCCCCAGACCTGTTGCTTTCTGCGTTTCCACCGCGGTGTAAAGTACCGGGTAGATTAGGCAAATAGACTGGTGACGTAGGTCTGCGCGCGTTTCTCAATACAAAGTACCGCTGATACATTTTTTTTTTTTAAAAAGTACGCTGATTTTGGACGTGCATCCTCGGTAGTTGGTTCAGACTTTGTGCATTCGTCTCAGGAGTGTGATATCCGTGACGACGCAAGTCCGGTAAATCTATAAACAGCAGCGTACTTGATAACTTCAGTCTGCTCGTCATGGCTACTGCAATTTTCCTTACTGTATATTTACAATAAAACGAAATATGATATCAAATACCACTGCCTCCTTTCGTTTTCATTTAAGCATAATAACAGCTGCAGAAATGTACTTAGTTCAGGGAAATGTGTATATGCAGCCATTACAATGAAACGAAATATTATATAGATTTGCCTTTTTTATTTTCATTTTAACATATAGATAAATTGAATACAGACCAAAGAAAACCTGTTAGATTTACCCCGCAGCTGAATTATATGTTATGTTTAACCACTAAAGACACATCAGAGCCAGCGGCACATATCAGAAGGTCTATCCCAGGAGAGGCTGCTCTCTGCGGATACATGAGGACTGAGCTTCCGCTGATCGAGTGGAGCTCACCGTCTACGAGATCGGCGAAACACATTTTTTAAATAGGCATGATCTTCATAAATAAACCATAGATTTGAGTTTTAAACAACTACTTCTCGCCTGAAATACTTTTAAAATTACATTTCATGACACAATAACAGTAATATTTGAAAATTATCCGAATAAATGGTGGTTGAATTCAACCAATGCTGCGTGAACTCAGATTGCTTTGGCTACTGCAATTTTCCCCTCAGTATATTTACAATAAAACGAAATAGGATATAAAATACCACTGCCTCCTTTCATTTTCATTTAAACATAATAACAGCTGAAGAAATGTACTTAGTTCAGGGATTATTGTAACGTTATATAAAGCCATTACAATGAAAGAAATATTATATAGACTTGCCTTTTTATTTTCATTTTAACATATAGATAAATTGAATACAGACCAAAGAAAACCTGTTAGATTTACCCCGCAGCTGAATTATATTTTATGTTTAACCACTAAAGACACATCAGAGCCAGCGGCACATATCAGAAAGTCTATCCCAGGAGAGGCTGCTCTCTGCGGATACATGAGGACTGAGCTCCCGCTGATCGAGTGGAGCTCACCGTCTACGAGATCGGCGAAACACATTTTTAAATAGGCGCTGTCTTTATAAATAAACAACAGATTTGAGTTTCAAACAACTACATTCTCGCCTGAAATACTTTTAAAATTACATTTCATGACACAATCACAGTAATATTTTGAAAATGTTGATCCGAATAAATGGTGGTTGAACTCAACCAATGCTGCGTGAACTCAACCAATCAGCATGTTTAGCGCCAAAGTCCCGCCCCCGAAAGTTCCTGAACTTTAAAAAAGTACCACCTCGCCAGCAGGGACTTTCTGGGGGGCATTTTTTTACCCGGAACTTTTATTTAGTTCCTGGTTCCTGCGGTGGAAACACACCAAGTACCAGACCAAGTCCCTAGTTCCTGGGTAAAGTTCCTGCGGTGGAAACGCGGCTTAAGTCATGGTATTGCTGGCCCAAGACTTGAAACCACAACCCTAGGGTTAGGAGTTAAACTCTCTAACCACTAGGCCACAACTCCCACAACTCCATGTTTAGTAGTCTATTAGTGTGAAGGAAGAAACTCCTCCTGAGCCTCTTCGTTTCTGCCATCAGGCTGCAGAAGCATTTGCTTGATTGTAACAGATTAAACAGTGGGTTTCTAGAGAAGGTGGAAGCTTTGAGGATATTTACAGACCTAGATTTACATCTCCTGGTGTGGATGTCTTGCAGAGAGGTCTTGCAGAGAGGGAAGAGATGTTCTGAAGATGTGCTCAGAGCACACTACTGAGCTGTTTCCATACCACCATGAGATGCACTGAGTCAATATACTTTCTATAGCCTCAATATAGAAAGTTTTCAGGATTCTAGGGGAAACCTTGCATTTTCTCAGGAGTCTCAGATGGTACAGTCATTGTCTGGCTTTTTTAATTTGAGCTTAGATGTGGTTAGTCCAAGTCAAGCCTCTGAAATGTGTACACCAAGGTATATGAAGCTGCTCACTCTCTCCACTGAGGGCTGTTAATGATGAGTGGGGTGTAGATCCACTGCTGCCTCCCCCTGAAGTCCACAACCAGCTCCTTGGTTTTGACATTCAGAAAGAGACAGTTTGGTTGGCACCATGATGTCAGACTCTCTACCTCATCAAGGTACACAGCCTCATTGTTGTTAGAGATGAGTCCCATCACCACAGAATCATCTGCAAACTTGATGATGGACATGGAGGTGTGAGTGGACACACAGTCATATGTGTAGAGTGAGTACACATCCTTGTGGGGCTCCTGTACTCAGGTTGGTGATGTTGGAGGTGGTCTGCCCCACCCTTACTACCTCTGTACTGTTCTGCATGATAGAAAATCAAGAACCCAGTCACAGAGAGGGGCATTCAATCTGAGGTTTCTGAGCTTGGAGACCAAATTGTGGGGGACTATAGTGTTGAAGGCTGAGCTATAATCTGTAAACAGCAGCCTCACATAATTCCCTGTGTTGCTGTCAGTTTGGGTGAGAGTGGTTTGCAGGAGATGGGACACAGCATCCTCAGTATACCTATTAGGGTGATAGGTGAACTGGAGTAGGTCTATGCTGCTAGGAAAAAGGAGCAGATGGTGTTCTTAAAAAGCCTTTCAAAAACCTTCATAATTAGTGATGAGTACCACTAGTCAATGGTCATTTAGGCAAGATGAATTGTTGCTTTTTAGTACAGGAATGATGATAGATTATTTTACAGCATGTAGGGACAACTGACTGCGCAAGGGACTCGTTAAAGATGGACCTAAACAATCGAGCCAGCTGATTGGCGTATGATCTTAATACAGTACACGACCGGAAATCCTGTGTGGGCAAGCCACTTTCCTGTTGTTTTCCTCTGTGCACGTCGGCAGACTGTTGATATCGCAAGAGCGTTTTGCTTCGTAACGTGCATAAAGGTGTTAAGCTCGTTGGTTAGTGAAGGTTCAGCACTAACCGTGACGGAGGGTATACTTTTAAAAGAACTGATAGTTCTTATTCCCTGCCACATGCGCCTGGAGTCATTCAGTTAGAAACGAGCACGTTCTCTGTGCTGTTGTTTAGTGGTTCTCACAGCGTGTTGGAGAGCGTAACAGGCAATTTCATGTCTCCTGACACAAGCCACACATTATACGTGGCCGTGCACGCATTCGGCGCTGCCTGCTTGATCTATCAACCCATGGTTTCTGGTTCGAGAAAGTTTTTTATTGTTATTATTTGTGTTAACTCCTCAACTAATGTGCCGACAAAGCTGATTCTTTCGGTGGGTGCTATCTCCAGCCCCCTGGGGTCCATCGGCTAGCTGGAGGCGGCGTCTGAAAGGGGGCCTCGGGGTCTACCTCGGTCCCGAGTTGGAAGTCCCTTGGCCTCAGCCTCGGCGATATACTGCCGGTCAATTCTTTTTAACTTTGGCACCTGGGGGGCTATTGGCTCGGGGGTGGCGGCGTCCGAGAGGGGCTGACGGGCTCCATCAATGATCCGAGTTTCAAGACCCTAGGCCTCGGCATTCCCGAGCAGGCCCCGGTCGAACTTCCATGATGGCTACATCCACAAACCCACTGACGTCAGTGGAACTAAACCTGTCAACCTGTCAGTGGAACTATTTCTGTCAATGTGTGTGAGAGAAGGGTGCAGGATGTGAGAGATGGCATCTTCAGTGGATATATTTGGGTGATAGGAAAACTGAAAAGGGTTTAAAGTATCCGGGATAGAGGAGGAAATTTTGTTTATAACCAGCCCCTCAAAGACCTTCATGAATATTGATGTGAGGGCAACTGGACGATTCAGACAAGAGGGTTTATTGTTCTAAGGCACAGGGATGATGACAGATTTTTTAAAGGAGGTGGGAACCACCAAGGTAGCAAGTGACTCAATAAAGATGGATGTAAGCAAACTCATGAGTTGATCAGTGCAGGACCTCAGAACATTGCCATAAATTCCATAAGGTCCTGCTGCTTTCTTGACGTTAACTCTCTTTAGAGCTCTCCAAACTTCGTCCTTTGGCATGAAGATTATGTGATTATCACTGTGATAAAAATGGAGGCATGATCCGATTTGCCAAAAGCCGGTATTGAGCAAGCTATGTAGGCATTCTTAAAATGAGAGTAGCGATGATCCAGTGTATTCGGTCCACTGGTTGGGTAGGATACATGTTGATAAAAGTTCGGCATAACCTGCCTGAAGTTAGCTTTGTTAAAGTCCCCAGCAATGACATGAGCAGCGTCAGGATGTTTGTTGATGTTGCCGATGAGTGTATCGTGAAGCTTAGATAAAGACAAGCCAGTGTCTCCTTGTGGTGGAGTGTAAACAGCAGTAACGATGATTGATGAAAACTCCCGAAAACTTCAGGTCAGTGAAGTGGTGTCCAATATCCAAAAGTGTTTCATTGCTGTAAATGATCAGTGCAGATGTTATGTGTGTTAAAAGAGAAAGCAAAAGTAATTTAAAAAGTAAATAAAAACACAATCTAAGTGGAGCGACCTGGTCGGCTCCATCTTGGAAAGATCTGCATGGCCATATCTCAACCAAAATCAGATTAGCCCTTATGGATCATAATCGGGCCAATTGTGGCTAAATGTGCCATGTCTCAAATCTGGCCAAGTCCACACACCGAAAGCCTAGCCAAATCTGTCAACCATTACTGGGCCAGATCTGGCTCACATTTGTTGAGCCGCTGCCAGAACACAGCTGAGTGAAAATTGGCAACTGGCCTGATTGCGCTGGCTACCTGGGGCCCATTCTTTGTTCATTGCTAACTCTGTTAGCTGGATTTGATTGTTGATGATTTAATATGATCCTGGATCATTTAGTTCTTTGAAGCTCATCTCAGAGTTGCTGTTAAAGCAACAGGTCCGTAAGCTTAAACCTGCTTGGTGTAGGCTTATTTAATGTAAATAGGATTGCATAGTATCTTTTTAACCAAAACTGATCCTTAAGCCCTATTCGGACTGTACTCGTTTTACAGGGGGTCGTTAGAGAAATATGTGTTTCACAGAAGTACTTGGTGATTTTGATCCCTTCCAAATCTGCCACGTCTGTGTTTTTCTCACACAACCTCTGTGATAATTCCAGAGCAAATTACCTACTGTTATTCAGCAAACTCAGTGATTCTCTGATAAAACTAATCCCATCCGAATGTGAATGTCTGTGATTAACGGTGATTTTTTATTTCACAACGCGTTTCCTTGTGTGTTTTGGCCAACTTGAATTACCGTAGATGCTCTTACAGCGTGAAAGTTTGATATATTTTCTTACCGGCAAAGAAATAATATGCAGATATGAACGGGTTTGGCATTGGTCAAATCTGTGGATGTGTTTAAACAGGCCTCCTGCGAGGTGAATCACACTCACTGTCATGCAGTGATGATGGGAGTATCACATCTGTATGATTCTGATATTGTTCATTACTGGAGCTCTCTTTTGAGTTGCTAAAAGAATATGAGAGAATTGTCAAATTCTCCAGCATTGTAATGTGAAGTTGGTAAATATGACAGTTCACTAAGAGGGTCTGAGGATCTTAGTCAGGGTGGCAGCATGTTTAATATTTAATTTGCAGCGGGAATGAAAACAAGGCTGCGAGGACTGAAGAACAGTGTGTTTAATAGATAATGGATAATGATTGCTTAGGTGACAAAGAAAACCTCTACCTGGAGAATCAAAATGATACAAAAACTTTAATAGACAAATAGTTTGAAAGTTTTGAGTTACAAAATTATGTGAAAATGATTGTCCCTCTCTTTTTCTAACATGTATTTTGTTTTATAATGAAAGAGTACAAATACAAAATCCTTTAATGGATATTTATGTTATTCAGACCATTTAAATACTACTTCTGTATTACTTCTGTTTATTGCTTGTCAAATAAAAGAAATAAATATAGATATATTTTTACATTTTAAAAAATCGTATAGATAGATAGATGGATAGGTAGTTTCTCATATATATAATGTGTCTTTTCTTTCTCTTCTCACGTTGTTTCAGGTCCGAAAGCATGTTAACGACCTGTATGAGGATTTGCGAGATGGACATAACCTGATCTCCCTGCTGGAGGTGCTGTCTGGTGACACACTGGTGAGTATCGCTCTGATTGAGCTGCTCTCTGGTCACTTCTTATCATCTGTATGTGTCAGAAACACACTGAGAAGTGTGTCAAACATTTCAGCAGTCTTGAAGTGGAATACTTGAACGTGTACAGTCACTTGCTGTAACATCACAGCGTTTTTGAAGGGGGCCATCCACATCAGTTCACATCTGTGTGTGTGTGTGTGTGTGTGTGTGTGTGTGTTTGTGTGTGTGTGTGTGTGTGTGTGTGTGTGTGTGTGATCACTCACACACTGATTTGCTAAAAGTGATTTAACCCGTACCCGCACATTCCGATAGATTCTACCCGCCGATAGATTCTACATCACTGCCTGTTTAGCTCCGCCCATAGATTCGACATCCCTGCCTGTTTAGCCCCGCCCATAGATTATACATGCCTGTTTAGCTCCGCCCATAGATTCTACATCCCTGCCTGTTTAGCTCCGCCCCTTAGATTGTACATCCCTGCCTGTTTAGCTCCGCCCATAGATTCTTCATCCCTGCCTATTTAGCTCCGCCCATAGATTGTACATCCCTGCCTGTTTAGCTCCGCCCATATATTCTACATTACTGCCTGTTTAGCCCCGTCCACAGATTCACGCATTTATCGTTTATGAGAGGGGCGAACGTGCAGGTCTATGCAGAAACCAAACAATAAAGAAGACGTTGTGCAGTGCCAAGCTGTGAAAAAAACCCCCATTTCATTCCTTCTGATGCCAATATTAGGAAAGAGTGGATAGATTTTATTATAAACTTTTAAGTTCCAGACTGCGTCAGTAAGAACTGTGTCTTTTGTTTACTTCACTTTACCGTGGATTGGTTTACAAGGTACAATCCGCTGCAGGATTTTCAGAAAGATTGAAACTAAAAGATAATGCTGCGCGACTATATTGGGTCCGACAGTAATGTCACAACACACAAGTGTTGATAACTTGATCACTATTGCTTTGTCTGTTACACCAGATCATTTGATATGAGTATTTATGCGGGTTTAGCCTGTCAAGCGGCTCGGTGTCAAACATACACAACTATTAGCCAATCAGAGCAGTGGGCGTTTACCTCTGAGTCTACAATCCAACAGAGCGTTCTGATGAGGAGGTTAAACACAGGACAGAAAATAGCCTACTTCTAAATGATGATGTTTTGTAAGTCACTGATGTATCCACTCATTTCTGTGATGTGAGCGCTTTAGTCTGGCTGCTGAATGCACTGATCTGGGGTGCGTTTCCCAAAAGCATTATTAGCTAACGATGGTCGCTAGTTCCATTGAACTCTATTGGAGGCGACGGAACTTGCAACCAGTTGTTTTTGGGAAATTCACCGATCAGAGAGGAGTGCCCCCTTTGTTTTGGTGACACCCTGTTTCTTCTCCTGCTTGTCTCCTGTCCTTCTCATGTTCTTCTTCTGTCCATCTCTCATGTGTCCACCTGTCTCTGTCTCTGTGTCTGTCTGTGTGTGTGTCTCTCTCTCGTGCTCACGTTCCCGCCGGTAAGCCAAGGGCGCGTGATTCTCTGAAGACATTGCGGTTGGTGAGTGCAGCTGACGCATGCACGGTTGAGCGGCATGGACGTGACCACGATGATGATGACGATGAGGATAAGGGGGTAGGTGTGGACACGTGTCCTCCTGCCCCCTCATAACAGGACTAATGCAGAGTGTGCTGCTGTGTGTATTAACTTGAGTGCCCCATCAGTGGACTGTAGGCTTCTGGGACTCTCTGCAGACAGCGGTTGAGGTCACAGGGATGGGTAAACAGCATCTGCCTCATCGCTGAACACTGCCGTCTGGGGTTGCTGTGGAGTGCTCTAGAATGCCATCCTGGTCATTTCTCAAGACACAGAAGCTTGAGCTGTGAATTAAAGGCCTGATTCAAGTTCCTTTCACTTCAAGAGTGTGCTAAAGACCCCATGAAATTGTGGATTTTGCTTCATGTTTAGTCTGTTAGGTTTAAGGCATAAAATTGATGACATCTCTGGCTCTGGCTCATCTGCATATGCCTTTTTTTCCACGACTAAACAAAATTCAAAATGGTTTTTAATTGATAATATGTGCATATATGCAATGATAATGTCTAATGATAATGTGATTTTAACCCGTTATTGAACAGGAATAGAAAAGGAATGGTGCAGACCAATTCTAGTTTTGTAAACTTTCACGGTGCGCTGCTTCATGGTTGCAGAAAACCTGGGAGAGATAGCCTTTATGGAGAGAGAATTAACATGGATAGAGTACAACATAGTTGGGTTTAAAAAGATGACCGATTATATTGATTAGATGTGGTTTTCAAAATGTTCAGGATGTGCTTGATACTAAAAAGATATCCAAAGTTCATTAAGCGGTGTCTGACAGGGAGCTCTCAGCGCTTCAACACTGAAGTTAGTGAACCACTGGAGCCAGACATTGTCCAGAACTTGTGAGTTCACTTGAACATTAAGCATTGTTATCTGTATAATACATAAAAAGAAAAACAGATAGGATACTAAAAATTAGAGAGAAGCTAGTGTTCGTTTTTAAGAAAACACGCAGTTAGTAAATCAATAGAGTGGAAGTCTAAAAGGAGCAGTTTTTTAAAGAATAGAATTAGAATAGAGTGCTAGGGTTAGAGGGTCAAATAAAGATGGAAGAGATGTTCTGTTTGTGTTATTTCTCTGTCCTGTAGTGTGCTGCATGGATCACATGTTCTGGAAGCCCAAAACCTGCAAACAAATCAGCATTTAAGCAGTGCTCTATTGCTTGTGCCTTGTTTCTTTTGTTCTGTGTATTGCTGACGGTTTACTTGTGTTTTGCATGATTATTTTTTATTTATATGAATTAGTCTAGTATTAGTTTTTCTGTATCTGTCGAAGCATTTCATGGGGTCTTTTAATGTTCATCATAAAGTTTGCACATACTGTACTCTTCTTTCATGAAAAGTGCTGTTTCATGTGATAGAAACCTCTTTTGTTTTTGACTGATAGAACATTAAGTCAGTTTTTCAATTCTGTGAACAAAACACACTGAACTCACATCAGTCCTTTACTTCCAGCCATAAAGGGTGACATGGTTCTCCACAAGTCATCCATCATCTGCTCAATCGTTCTCATTTCTGTACTATACATCACGTTTGATAGCCGACTTTGAGAAGTTCATCCACAAACTCCATCAGATATTTTCAGATTTCCATTTGCTTTTTTCCTGTTTCACTGCTTCCCGTCTTGGCCCAGTGCACATCTCTGACCTTGCGTTTGGCTTGAGTTCCTTCAAGGCTTCATGTGATTTAGGGTTGACCTGTGGGAAGCCTGATGTACTTCCGTCAGTCTAGCTAGGCCGTGATGGTCAGCAGTCTGTCTCCTCTGCTGACGGTACGGTGAGTGTCTGGTGCCTGAGGACGCATGCGCTGATGTCTTCTCTCTCTCTCTCTCTCTCTCCTCACAGCCGCGGGAGAAGGGACGCATGCGCTTCCACAGACTCCAGAATGTACAGATTGCACTGGACTACTTAAAGAGACGGCAGGTAAGACCAGTGAGAAGAACAATCAGCAAAGACCGAGTGATTCCTATTGTATATGAGCATTTCAATCTCAAAACATTGGACATTACATCAGTTTCTGTTCTCTTGTGAAGAAAAGAAGTACAACTGAAGAAACCTAGCACATATTACAGAAATACATTTTAATGTCGAGTCAGGGGTGTGTTTAGAGTTTAGGGGGCCCTACACAAGCAGTCACTTGAGGGGCCCTCAGTAGAAACCTCACAATGGCATGGTTTGCATGGGGCCGAAACACGGTAATGCTGCTGTAAGTTACATTTGCAATTCAAAACAACACGGACTAGTTCTCCTAGAGATCAGCTCAAATGTAATTAGTGATTGTAAATTCCTCTCATGCTGTGACACAGACCACAGACTCCTGAGGAAAGTTTGCAAAGACTACTGAATATTATTTGGATGATAAAATTGTAGCATTTTTTGATAAACTATGCATTGCACACTTCTAGTGAACATTTAAGGAAGTGAATATAGGATAACTTTACAAAATGGCCAAAGGCAATGTTATTTTTCCCGACCAATATAAATGGTTACAGTGCATCTCACACACTGAAGGCAGGCTTTAGTTGGTTAATCCTGGGTAAAATAGTTAACCGCTCATTTCAATGGGGGAAAAGACACATCTGATCTGGCTATCTGTGAAAAGATAAATACAAGCAGTTCTGCTCAAGATGATACGTGACACATGAGGAAGCAACCTTTGACCTCTGAATTCACAAGTGACCCCATGCATGAGCTCTCATTTCTACTCGCTTCAGTAGACTAAAGTTGAAATGCTTGATCCAAGAATAAACCTGCCTTCGGTTTGCTGGTAAGCTGAGAAATAATCCTGACTGAAGATGAATTATGATACACTTCATATAACCCACATGCTTTGTTTTATTTTGATTATAAGCATTAAAATCTATACATATTTACATAATAATGTAACGACAGGTAAATGAGGAGGAAGCAATTGCAGGCAATAAGATGATGTTTATTAGAAAGAGAGTCCAGAATGTTGGCAATGGCAAGGAAGGTCTACGGTGGCGTGATAAGAGCTGGATGGTGAAGTCGATGGTGCAGGTGAAGGAGGTCAATGGGTGAAACCAGGAACAGACCGGAACACTGACACGAGGACGACAACACGAATCCAATCCAGCACACGAACACGGAAGACGGTAATCCAACTAGGACACGGAGACATGAGAGAGGATCTGACAACAGAGAGAGAGCGAGGTGAGTATAAGTAGCTGAGGTGTGATGAAGATCAGCTGGAGCGAGACAATCAACACCCAGGTGATGACAATCAACTAAACGAGCACATGGGGACAACGTAAGTACAAAAACAATCACAAAACATGACACGGAGGAAACACTGGATTTCCTACCGTGACAGTACCCTCTCCCCTAGGACGTCACCTGACGTTCCCAGCCTGCTTTACCTGTAGATTGTAATCATCTATAAGGTGGTGATCCAATATGTCCCGAGCAGGAACCCAGCTTCTCTCCTCCGGACCGTAACCCTCCCAATCCACCAAGTACTGAAAACCGCGTCCCCTCCGTCTAGAGTCCAGAATACGATTAACCGAATAGGTGGTTTCCCCATTAACGAGACGAGGCGGGGGGGGAACCGGGGCAGGCGGATTAAGACGGGAAGAAATCACCGATTTAATTTTGGACACATGGAACACGGGATGAATCCTCCTGTACGCCGGAGGAAGGCTAAGACGCACGGTTACCGGATTAATAATCTTGGTAATAGAAAACGGGCCAATAAATTTGGGAGCAAGTTTGTTAGAAACGGAACGCATAGGAATATTCTGGGTAGAAAGCCACACTCTTTGACCGACGACGTAACGGGGAGGCTTCGACCGGTGGCGATCGGCCTTAGTCTTGGTGCGCGACCTAGCCTGGAGCAGAGCTCTGCGAGCTCTGGTCCAGGTGCGGTGACACCTCTGGACTAGTGCGTGTGCGGAGGGGACCGAAACCTCGGATTCCGTACTGACAAAATTAGGTGGTTGGTACCCTAAACTACACTTAAATGGAGACATGCCCGTAGATGACACTGGCAAAGAATTGTGTGCGTACTCCACAACTGAGAGTTGCTGACACCAGGACGAAGGATTACTGGAAGCCAAACATCGCAAAACCCTCTCGACATCCTGATTGGCTCGTTCGGTTTGACCATTGCTCTGGGGATGGAACCCGGAAGAAAGACTAACAGTCGCTCCTAACAACTTACAAAATTCTCGCCAAAATTTGGACACAAATTGGGGACCCCTGTCAGAAACCACGTCTGTCGGAAGGCCATGTATGCGGAAGACGTGGTCAATGACAGCTACCGCTGTTTCCTTGGCTGAAGGTAATTTGGGCAAGGGAATAAAATGAGTCGCCTTCGAGAACCGGTCCACTACGGTTAAAATCACCGTATTGCCTTTAGAGGGCGGGAGGGCGGTGATAAAATCTAGCGAAATGTGGGACCAGGGTCTTGAAGGGACAGACAGCGGTAAGAGTAACCCATCTGGAGGTCGATTGGAGGTCTTACCAATAGCGCAAACTGAACAAGCCAAGACGAAATCGTGGACGTCACGAGCCATACCAGGCCACCAAAATCGTTGCTTGACTAGAAATCTAGTTCTACTAACCCCTGGGTGACAAGCAACACTGGAACAATGACCCCACTGGAGAACGTCTGACCGTAACCCCTCCGGCACAAACAATCGGTTCGGTGGGCAACGAGCCGGGGGCGTTACCCCTTCTAAGGCGGTCAACACCTTCGATTCGACCTCCCATCTGAGCGCGGAGATAATGATGGTCCCCGGTAAAATGGGCTCGGGAGTAGCAGTACGATCGGAACGCTCAAAAAGACGGGATAAAGCATCGGGTTTGATGTTTTTGGAACCCGGCCGGTAAGAAAGTGTAAAATCGAAACGACCGAAAAACAATGCCCACCGAGCCTGCCTGGAGTTAAGTCTTTTGGCGGTTCTAATGTATTCGAGATTCTTATGGTCCGTCCATACAATGAAAGGTACACCCGACCCCTCAAGCCAGTGACGCCATTCTTCCAGTGCAAGTTTGACTGCCAACAACTCTCGATTGCCAATGTCATAATTAACTTCTGCAGGAGATAAACGGTGAGAATAATACGCGCACGGATGCACCTTTCCGTCTGAGGATGCGCGTTGGGATAACACTGCTCCTACCCCCACCTCTGACGCGTCGACCTCCACTATGAATTGACGTGAGCGATCAGGGGTGACGAGAATGGGAGCTGAAACAAAGCAGCTTTTCAGTTTGGCAAACGCAGCCTCAGCTGCGTCTGACCACCTGAACGTCAAACTAGGGGAGGTCAAGGCGGTCAGAGGAGCGGCTAGTTGGCTGAAATTGCGAATGAAACGCCGGTAAAAATTGGCGAACCCCAGAAATCTCTGCAGGGCCTTGCGAGACTCTGGGGATGGCCAATTTACCACAGCCTTAACCTTCTCAGGATCCATGCGAACACCCTCAGTCGAAATGATGTGTCCTAGAAAAGAAACAGACTGTGCATGAAAAACGCATTTCTCCGCCTTGACAAACAATCCATTCTCTAGCAACCGCAGAAGCACTCGTCGTACGTGTTGCACGTGTTCCTGGAGAGACGAAGAAAAAATCAATATGTCATCCAGGTAAACATATATGAACAGATCGACCATGTCTCGCAACACGTCATTAACGAGTGCTTGAAAGACTGCCGGCGAGTTGGTTAGCCCGAACGGCATCACGCAGTACTCAAAATGGCCTCTAGGGGTGTTAAAGGCAGTCTTCCACTCATCCCCCTCCCTGATGCGGACCAAATGATAAGCATTACGTAAGTCCAATTTAGTGAAAACGGACGCTCCCTGCAACCTCTCAAAAGCTGAAGACATAAGTGGCAAAGGATAGGTATTCTTTACCGTTATGTTGTTCAGCCCTCGGTAGTCAATGCAAGGTCGCAAGGATCCGTCCTTCTTTCCCACAAAAAAGAACCCCGCCCCCGCTGGAGAAGAAGAAGGGCGGATAAACCCCGTTGCTAGAGAACTGGATATATATTTCTCCATGGCCGTCGTCTCTGGAATAGACAAAGAATATAACTTGCCCTTAGGCGGAGAAGTACCTGGCAATAACTCTATCGCACAGTCATAGGGACGATGAGGAGGAAGAGAATCAGCACGAGACTTACTGAACACCTCCTTCAGGTCGTGGTACTCCGCGGGCACGTTAGCCAAATCCACTGCTTCCCCCTGAAACACAGACTCAGAAACATTAACACCAGCAGACAAAAGACAAGACAAATGACATTCCTCGCTCCAGCTAACCACAGATCCAAGGCGCCAATTGATCCTGGGGTTGTGTTTCTGAAGCCAGGTGTGACCGAGAACGATGGGGGATTGAGGTGAGTCCGTGATGTAGAATGAGATCTCCTCAGTATGGTTGCCAGATGTGATGAGAGAAACAGGTAATGTGGTCTGTGTGATGACTGGTAATCTGTGTCCGTTGAGAGCAAAGGGTGCAATGGGGTGTTTGAGGGAGGTGAGAGGAATGTTAAGCTTACAAGCGAACTTGAAGTCCATGAAACTACCCTCTGCCCCAGAATCCAACAAAGCGTGATGATCGAGTGCGTGGGTGGACCACCGTAGACTCACCGGAAGGAGTGTCGAAGTAGATCAGGTCTTCCTGGCAGAGATCCCACCCGATAGTAGCCTCTGTTTTACTATCGGGCTTGGTCTTTTACCGGACAACGCTGGATATGATGTTCTTGGCTGCCGCAGTATAAACATAGTCCCAGGGATCTCCGCCTGATCCTCTCCTCCCGGGAGAGCCGAGCTCGCCCCACCTGCATGGGTTCAAGATCTCCCGGTGGGCTGACCGCAACCTCTGAGCGCGGACACTGAGCCTCCGGTCTGTTCGCGAGAACTGCTCTCCCCCTCCGTCTGGCGGCTTGATCGAGTCGGTTGTCAACTCTGATGGTGAGATCAATCAGGCTATTGAGAGAAGTGGGGAGCTCGACGGCGCGGATCTCCTGTTGGATGCGGTCAGCCAGCCCATGCAGGAAGTGATCCCACTGCGCCTCTTCGTTCCACTTACACTCCGCCGCCAGGGTGCGGAACTCAATCGAGTAATCGGATACGGACCTGTCCTCTTGACGTAGGTCCGTGAGAAGTCTAGCCGCTTCCCTCCCGGCGACGGAGCGGTCGAAGACCCGTCTCATCTCCTCCGAAAGGGCGTGGAACGAGGCACAGCAGCTGTCTTGATTCTCCCACACCGCCGTCCCCCAGAGGGCAGCCCTTCCCGTCAGTAGTGACAAGACGAATGCCACCTTCATTTCCTCGGTGTAGAACGTGCGGGGCTGCATGGCGAAGTGCAGAGAACAATGAGACAGGAATGAACGACAAAACTCTGGCTCACCCGCATATTTCTCAGGGATGGGGAGGCGTGGTTCGGGCTGGGAAATACCCCCGGAGACGATCGGCGGTGTGGGTGGCGTGGGAGGCGCAGCGGGTGG